>NC_037668.1:60979564-61097878 GCF_003255815.1 Theropithecus gelada | reverse complement strand
TTTTTTGAGACGGAGTCTCGCTCTGTAGCCCAGGCTGGAGTGCAGTGGCCGGATCTCTGCTCACTGCAAGCTCCGCCTCCCGGGTTCACGCCATTCTCCGGCCTCAGCCTCCCGAGTAGCTGGGACTACAGGCGCCCGCCATCTCGCCCGGCTATTTTTTGTATTTCTTAGTAGAGACGGGGTTTCACTGTGTTCGCCAGGATGGTCTCGATCTCCTGACCTCGTGATCCGCCCATCTCGGCCTCCCAAAGTGCTGGGATTACAGGCTTGAGCCACCGCGCCCAGCCCGCCCGGCCTATTTTATTTTATTTTTGAGATAGGGTCTTGCTCTGCTGAAACACAGTAGTGCAATCATGACTCACTGCAGCCTCAAACTCCTGGGCTTAAGCCATCCTTCTGCCTCAGCCTCCAGAGTAGCTGGGATTACAGGCCTGTACCACTATGCCTGGCTAATTTTTGCATTTTTACTAGAGACGGGTTTTCACCATGTTGGCCAGGCTGGTCTCGAACTCCTGACTTCAGATGATCCATCTACCTCAGCCTCCCAAAGTGCTGGGATTACAGGAGTGAGCTACCATGCCCGGCCTGGCTTTTACTTATTTTAAAGTGAGAAGAGTGGAATTTGCAGTCAAGCAGAAAGGAAGGAAATACTTGAATGGGACTGCCTCATTCTCCTTGTAATGGTAGCCAGGAGATTGATTTGCTTTACCCTAATTTCCCAAGTGAGGGATGTCGGGGTATGCAGTGTTTGATGGGAAATCCTTTGGGACTCCTGTTCATGTTTCTCTCCTTTGCCCAGTCATACCCTTCAAGGGTCTGAGACTTACAGACAGCCTGAGCCATAAAAACCCTCTGAGTTCATCTAGTCCAACACCTTCCTTTTCATATGGGAAAACTGAGGCCCAGACAGAAGAAGGGGATTTTCCAGGGCCAAGCAGAAGGCAGGTGGCAGAGCTGGGATAAGAACCCAGGGTCATGGTCAGGCTGGGTGGGGATGGGATGTCAGTAGCAGCAAACAGATCCACTCTCAAACTTGAGAAGTAAAATGAAGCCCTCAGAGCCCAGAAGACCCACCCATAGCCCCCTCGCCCATCGCTCCCCACACATACCCAGAGGACTAGGTTTGCACCATCCTCACCTGAGGCTGGCGTGAGAAGTTTACAGAAGGAGGCTGACGTCAGATCAATTCTCATGCTGCGGTCCGGCCAGGGCTGCCCAGAGAGAACTGTTCTGGAAAGAAAGAGAACTGAGAAACCAGCATTGCAAATAAACAAAATAATAAATTGAATGAAATGAAAACAGACATCTTCGCTTTGGTCCGGGCCACCTTCTGGAGGGGCCCTTCTTTTTCTGTCTCCATCCACCTGTCTCCCCTCCCTCCATGCTCAGCGGCTCCTTTCTCCTCACACACGCTCCTGACCCTCTGTCTCTACCACCCCCTTTTCCACACACTCAGTGCTCCCCAGTCCCACTTAGGCGCTCCTGTCCTCCTGGAGGACAGACTTGTGACAAACCCAAGTGACCACACTTGCTAGACGTGGTTAACCGGTCAGCAAACAGAATCCTTACTCATAACAAGTGTTTAGCAATGTCATTGCATAACCATATTAGGATTCTAAATAAGAAGAAGAAACTGTTCATCCACAGCTCCACCACCAATTCAAATGGTTTTCACGGGCCTGCGTTCACTTCAGTCCTTGTCCCACCACTAAGTATTTTTCATAAAACTACCATTTTTGGCACCTTTCTATGTGCCAGACAGCCTGAAAAGCACTTTTTTTTCTTTTTTTTGAGATGGAGTCTCGCTCTGTCACCCAGGCTGGAGTGCAGTGGCGCAATCTCAGCTCACTGCAAGCTCCGCCTCCTGGGTTCACACCATTCTCCTTCCTCAGGCTCCCAAGTAGCTGGGACTACAGGCGCCTGCCACCACGCCTGGCTAATTTTTTTTGTATTTTTAGTAGAGACGGGGTTTCACCGTGTTAGCCAGGATGGTCTCCATCTCCTGACCTCGTGATCCATGCATGTCATCCTCCCATTCACTTTTTTATGTATTTATTTTTATTTTTATTTTGAAACAGGGTCTCACTCTGTTGCCCAGGCTGGAGTGCAGGGGCGAGATCTTGGCTCACTGCAGCCTCTGCCTCCCAGGTTCAAGCGATTCTCCTGCCTCAGCCTCCCGAGTAGCTGGGACTACAGGTGTGCACCACCAGGTCTGGCTAATTTTTGTATTTTTTTGGTAGAGATGGGGTTTCAACATGTTCAACATGTAGGCCAGGCTGGTCTCGAACTCTTGACCTCAAGTGATACACCCACTTGACCTCCCAAAATGCTGGGATTACAGATGTGAGCCACCATGCCCAGTCCGATAAGCACTTTAAACAACATAACCAGAAATGTTTTATTTCCCAGAATCCCTTTTTTGGCTAACCAGAATTCCTTTTACTAATAAAAATAGCATTTGTTGAGAAGATACTGCGTGCCCCGCTACGTTCTCTCCTAATCCTAACCACCCAGTTTCTGTGTGCATGTTCCCCCTGACCCCAGTTCTCCAGATGAAGAACTGTAGCCCAAGGAAGGACAGTGACTGGCCAAAGTCCTCGAGACAATTTCTTCCTCTGCAAAAAGTGAGAAAATCTTAGTTATGACTTCCTCATTTGGGCATCCAGGGGACAGTTGGGATTTGACTGCAAATTCCTTTGTTGTCATGGCCTTTGTGACTTTGGTGTTTTCAGGTGTAATTCCCAGACAGCCTTGAGGAAAGGGTGTCCTCATTTCCTGTTATTCCAAACATCATGAGAATAGGCAGAGAAGTCTCAACAAAAGCTGTAGAACAAGAAGATATTTTTATTCATCCGCAGAACAAATGGGAATGCAGCCAGGGGCAGCCGGGCAGAACTTTCAGAGATTTCCCTATATATAGACCTGCAGGGAGGCAGCAGCATCAGCCCTTTTGGGGAAGTGAAAGAGGCCAGGCCGAGAGTAACCGGATTACTCTGTTGTCTGAGTTGGGGTTCCTCTTCTGTCCAGAAATAGAAATTCAGACTACCCAGGCAGAATTTGTTGGGAGAGTATGTGGGTGTTCATGGGACCCTAATTCAGCTGGGCCTGGAGAAGGACTGAAACCAGGGAGTGGAGCCAGCAGCCAGGCCATAGTTTCACTGTCTCATCTCCACTTCAACCTTCTCTTCTCTCCATTGAGGAGGAACAACAAGGGAACACCAGGCTGAACTAAAGCCAAAAGCCAGCTGAGGTGGGTGCAGAAGCTCCTCTCCTTCCTGATCTAGTCCTACTCATTCCCCACCCCCTACCACCTCCCAGACCTGCCTTACCTCCCTTCACATGTTGATGCTGTCCCCACTCCCAGTCCCCAGGGGATCCACTGTGGGATCTCAGAGGGAAGGAGAAGCCAGCTGGGGTATCTCTCTCCATGTGATTCCTACTCTATCCTGTGAGCTTGCTGAGATGCTCTGCCTGGGAATGATGGGGTTATTGACAGTCCTGGGAAGAGAAGCAAAATATTCTCTTACTCAAGGGAGCGGCAAAGCACACCACTCTTCCATCCCCAAAAAGGGCTAGTGGGTTGGACTCTCAGGAGTCACCTGGTCCTGGTTTCTCAGGATCTTTTGTCCTTTTGACCTGCAGATTTTATTATTTAGAGTCCCCTCTTTAGATCATGTGAACAAGGCCTGTTAGACATTCACTCTGTTTACTCATTCAGGCCATAGCTACTCTGAGCTGGGCACTTCTCAGGCAAAGGTGGCACAGTCCCTGCTCCTGGTGGATGGAGATGACAAACCCATAACAAGAGCAGTAGCAGTGACTCAGATGTCTTTTTGTTTCCTCTGCCAGCAGGCCACACTTCCTTTTAACGTGTAAGCAGCCATCATCTCAGCTCTCCACCTTTAGGAAATCAGGTCTCCTACCATGTTCCCATTCCCAGGGATCTCCAAGAATTATTACAAGCTCCACCAATTCACTGTGGTGTCACTTGTCACCTCTGTCTGCCCCACTAGACCCCGGTCTGGTCTCTGGCAGAGCCTGCCTCTGGACCTTAACTCCCTCATCTGCTGCTTCTCATTCAACTTTGCCCAAACATGAGCATATTCCCAGGGAACACTAGGCTCCCTTCTCGTCTCTTCATTCTCTCCCTAGGTGATCTCATCCAGTCTCATGGCTTTTAAATACCATCTATTTGCCAATAACTTACAAGTCACTGTCATCAGCACTGACTTTTCCCTGAGCTCCAGACTCATACCCAACTACCTATTTGTCATCTTCACTTAGAGGTCAAACAAGCAATTCAAAGTTAACTTAGTCAAAGCAAACTCCTGATTTCCAGCCCTGCCATGTCCATCCCAACCTGCTCCCCGCCAAGTGTCTCCATATCAGGGGAAGTTTCAGCACACAGTATGACACCATCCACTTAGTTGCTCCATCCACAAACCTGAAACTTATTCCCAATTCCTCTCTTTGCTCATCCCCAGCAGCTAGCCCTGTTGTTGATGCCACATCAGGACCTATCCTGAATCTGCCCACATCTGCCCATCTCCATGGCTATGCTCCTAGGACACAGGGCCATTATCTCTTGCCTGGATGATGGCAGTGGTCTCTTGACTTGTCTCTCTGCTTTCATTCTTGCCCCCTGCAACCCATCCTCCACACAGAATCTCGAGTGAGTTTTTAAAAACATACTGTAGCCAGGCGCAGTGGTTCACGCCTGTAATCCCAGCACTTTGGGAGGCCAAGGTGGGAAGATCACTTGAGGTCAGGAGTTTGAGACCAGCCTGGCCAACATGGTAAAACCCCGTCTCTACTAAAAATACAAAACAAAAAAAAAAATTTAGCCAGGCATGCTGGCATGCACCTGTAATCCCAGCTACATGGGAGGCTGAGACACAAGAATTACTTGAACCCGGGAGGCAGACGTTGAAGTGAGCCAAGATCACGCCATTGCACTCCAGCCTGGGTGACAAAGCGAGACTCTGTCTCAATAAATAAATAAATAAATAAATAAATAAATAAATAAATAAAAATATAAACCATATCAGAGCACTCTCTTGCTTAAGCCCTTCAATGGCTTCCCATCACATTTATAATTTTTTTTCTCTGACCTACAATGCCTTCCCTGAGCCGGTTCTTGCCCACCATTGAGTAATAACCATGCAACTGCCCCCATCTCTCTCTCTCTCTGTTTCCCAACACACTTGGCCTTCTCTCTGCTGATCAGAAGGGCCACGCCCACCTCCACCTAAAGGCTTTTGCAACAGCTGTTCTCTTTCCCTGGTAAGCTCTGCCCACCTGTGATGGGATTTTGTTTTTTGTATTCCGGAAGATTGGTTGTTTGTAGATGTGTCTGTTTGTGTGCGTGTGTGTGTCTGTTTTTACTAACCATGAGTTAATGCTACAAGACCGATGGTTTTACATATGAGTTACCACGTTAGGAACTTTTTCCTAAGACAAAACAATTCTCCCAGGCCATTAAGAGGCTCTGTTCTCCCACCCTATTTTCTTAGCAGATAACATGACTCTGAACCTAAAACGAAACAAAACTCTTTGAAGTCTTTCCAACAATAAAAAGACATAACTTGGTAATAATAACCATAATATGAAAACAAAGTAGAATTTAAGACAAATCATTAAGTGATTAAAGAGGATCATGTGGAAATAATAAAAGCTCTATCACTAGAGCAACAAAACACACACATCAAAGCTTTTAGAACTATAAGGAGAAGGTGACAGAAGCACAATTGTAGTTTTTATTTCACCCAACAAATGTGCCAGGCACTGTGCTAGGTGGGGAATAAGCAGTGAACAAAACATCTAAAATCCCTGAGATTGTGGAGCTTACTTTTAATGGGAGAAAACAGACAATTTTTTAAGTTAATAAACAATATATAATATAATCACGAGTGATATGGTGAAAAATAAAGCAATGAAGGTGGATGGAGAGAAACAAGGGTAGGAATCAAGTTAGAATTTTAAGTAATGTGTCCAGGAAGACCTCTCTAATGAGGTGACATTTGAACAGAAGCTTGAAGAATGGAGAGGGAGTCACCCAGCTCTCTGGCAGAGGAAGCAGCAAGTGCAAAGGCTCTAAGGTGGGAGGTGGAAGCCAGGAGGCCAGGGCAGCTAAAGTGGAATGAGCCAGAAGAGCGATAGCAGATAAAGTCAGAGCCACTCAGGGTGGGGCCTGTAGACTGTTGTCAGGACTCTGGCTTTTATTCTGTATGAGAAATGGGGTCATTATAGGGTTTTCATCAGAGGAGTGACAGAAGCCTGTTTATACTATCAAAGAATCATTCAGGCTGCTATGATAAGAGCAGAATTGCTGGGGATAGTGGTGGTTGCATGAGGACAGAAGCAGAGGGATAATTGAGGAGCTGTTGGAATAAATCAGGTGTGAGATAATGTGGGCTTGAACCCTGGTGATAGACTTGGGATTAAGGGGTTAAGACATGGTTAAATTCTGGATATATTTTGAAGACGGAACTGACAGCATTGGCTGATGAGTTGGACGTGGGATGTGAGGAAAGAGAAGCCAAGGATGATGCCAAGACTGTGGGAGAACAGATTTAGAAGAATTAGTTCAACTTTTAAAGCACTCAGTTTAAAATGACTGTTGTAGGCCAGGCGTGGTGCCTCATGCCTATAATCCCAGCATCTTGTGAGGCCAAGACAGGTAAATTGCTTGAGCCCAGGAGTTTGAGACTAGCCTGAGTAACATGGTGAAATTCTATCTCTACAAAAAAAAATACAAAAATTTGCTGGGCGTGGTGGTGCATGCCTGTAGTCCCAGCTACTCAGGAGGCTGCGGTGGGAGAATCACTTGAGCCCAGGAGATAGAGGCTGCAGGGAGCTGTGATTGCATCATTGCCCTCCAGCCTGGGTGACAGAGCGAGACCCTGTCTCAAAATAAATGAACAAAACAAAACAAAACGACTATTATATACCCAAGTGACTGCGTCAAATGATGCAAAGTGCTAGGCATAGGAGGCACTTGATACCTGTGTGCACATGTATGTATGTGTATACATTATGTGGCACATTGCATGTGTGCATGCATGTATGTATATTGTGGTTAGAACTACATCCGCCTCTTGGTGGCTGTGTGATCTTGGTGAGTCACCCAGCCTCTCTGGAATACAGAGATAACAGCGCCTACTTCACAGGGCATGGTGCTTTTAAAACATGTCCACAATTTTTTGATTTTCCCCTTAAAAAACGGTGATGTCTAATTCCTCTCCCTTTGCACACAAGCAGGCCTTAGTGACCAGCTGCTAATGAGTGGAATGCAGCAGAGGTGGTACAAGAAGACTTCAAAGGCCAACTTAGGAAAACTTCCTCCTGGCTCTCATTCTGAGGACACTCACCCTGGGAACCCAGCCACTATGTTGTGAAAAAGCCCAGGCCACAAGGAGAGGCCACATGGAGATGTTCTGTCTCACAGCCCCTGCTAAGGTTCCAGCATCCACTGCCAGACTTGTGAGTGACAGCCCTCAGGTGATTCCAGTTGTCCCAGCAAACGCCAAACGGAACAGACATGAAATGCTCCTGCCAAGCCCTGCCCAGGTTACAGGTCTGAGAGCAAATGGATGTTGCTGTTTGGGGTTGGTGTGTTATACAGAGGTAGGGAGTTAGAACACTGGGAAATTGCGAAAGCAGTTTGTACACTGGAAAGCCAGCTACAGAAATGGATCATTAGTTGGTAGGCATCCTGAGCTACTCACTAGTGACTCCAGTTAATTCTTCCGGAGCAGAATGTCATCTCAGGCCAGGCTCTGACTCCTTCCAGCACCAGGTGGCACTACAGTCATATCTGGCCCCTTATTTCCTCCTGCCCATCTTCTGTCAGATCCTCACATGCATCCCTTGCTACCACAGCATTGAACTTCAATATGCGGCATCCAGCTCCGCCTCTGTGCCTTTTCTCATACTGTTCCTTCTGTCTAAACCACTTTTTCCTCCCTGGCCCCCCAGAACCTCAATTCCCAGGCACCTCCTTCCTCTCCTCTGGGCCTCACTTCAACCAGTCTCATCTAAAACAGGATCCAAAACCTTCTTGTGGGAAGAGCTTCTTTCCACTTCCCTAAAGGCTTGAGATCTAGGGGTAGGGGGAGAGCACTCCCAGAAATATGCAGGGCACGGTGACTTTGAGCACTGAAGTCCCAGAATATGGGAGAAGGAGGAGGAGAGGTGCTACCTCCAGCGGCTGATGGAGAGGGAGGAGAGGAGGAGAGGGGAGGAGGGGTCGGGACAATCTGTGGGAGTTTGTGAAAGCAATTTTCAGTAATCAGATCATCTCCAGCCCCCTGGAAAGTGTCCCAACCAAGTTTTGTTTTTTGTTTTTTGTGTGTTTTTGTTTTTTTGTTTTTGAGACGGAGTCTCGCTCTATCTCCCAGGCTGGAGTGCAGCGGCGCGATCTTGGCTCACTGCAACCTCCGCCTCCTGGGTTCAAGTGATTCTCATGCCTCAGCCTCCCAAGTGGCTGGGATTACAGGTACCTGACACCAGGCCTGGCTAATCTTTGTGTTTTTTTTTTTTTAGTAGAGACAGTGTTTCACCATGTTGGCCAGGCTGGTCTTGAACTCCTGAACTCAAATGATCCGCCCGCCTCGGTCTCCCAAAGTGCTGGAATTACAGGCTTGAGTCACCACGCCCAGCCCTTACCAAGTTTTATGGGTTCCCAGGGCAGGTCTCACTTGTGCTAAAAGCAAGTCCATTCCCACAGTAGCACTGCTGCATTGCTGACCCCCAGGGTCTCTCCACACTCCTCTGCGGAGCTTATCCACCCTTCTGAGCCTGATTTCACACAGCTGCTCTCTGCAGATGCCTGCAGCCATGCTGCCAGGGACCCCAGGCAGTGTGCTGCTCCCACTCTGCTGCTGGGCAGGGCATGCACAGCTGCCACTTCCTGCTGCTCCATGGGGTGCCTGGTGCTTCACCTGCCAGGCCTCACAGCTTTCTGAGCCCCCAGGATGATGTGCAGTGCCAGGAAGCACAACAGGGGAGAATGGCTCTGCATTTGTTTTCCAGGGCTGCTGTAACAAAGTTCCACTCCCTGGGTGGCTTAAACAACAGAAATGTATTCTCTCACAGTTCAGAAGGCTGGAAGTGTGAGATCAGGGTGTCAGAAGGGTCAGTTCCTTCTGGGGGCTGTGCAGAAAGGCTCTGTTCCAGGCCTCTTTCCTTAGCTTGTCAATGTTCATCTTCTCCGTGTGTCTCTTCACATTGTCTTCCCTCCATGTGGCCTAGCTTTGGATTCAGATTGACCCTTTTTATAAGGACACTGATCATATTGGATTAGGGTCCACCCTAATGACTTCATTTTAAAGTAATTGCCTCTACAAAGACTCTACCTCCAAATAAGGTCACATTTTGAGGTGCTGGAGTCAGGACTCCAACACATCTTTTTTGGGGGAACACAATATGATCCATAACATGCTCCTTCCCTTTGTATTACAGGGTTGATCTTGAGGCCACAGACCTCGTTCATTGGAACAAGGCCACAATAGCGTTTGGACACACATCGTGCTAGCTCAGTATTGCCACGTGCACAAACCAGGTAACTGCAGGACTCAGAACCATCACGAGGTTGCTTTGCTCCTCAGTGTCTTTGGGATTCCTGCACTGTCTGAGGCAGGCAGGGCCACTGCTCGCACCACCTCCTCTACGCTGGCCTTTGACTTCACTCTGGTGCTCCACGTGGTGGATGCTTATATGGCACCACTTGCTCTAGGCTGCCTCTTCAAGTTCTGCACGACTGCTGCCTGCCACCCCTCGCAAATCAATGCCTGGGACCCTGATCCTGGACCTTGCCTTTTTATTCCAAAAACGATAGAGAAACTGATCTGCCTCCCCTTAGAGGAGAACCACAGCAGAATTGCTTAAGTCCTGAGGTGGTACATTATCTAGAAAGATGGCGGCCGGGTGCAGTGGCTCACGCCTGTAATCTCAGCACTTTGGGAGGCTGAGGTGGGCGGATCACAAGGTCAGGAGATGGAGACCATCCTGGCCAACACAGTGAAACCCCGTCTCTACTAAAAATACAAAAATTAGCCGGGCGTGGTGGCGGGCGCCTGTAGTCCCAGCTACTCGGGAGGCTGAGGCAGGAGAATGGCGTGAGCACCGGAGGCGGAGCTTGCAGTGAGCCGAGATCGCGCCACTGCACTCCGGCCTGGGCGACAGAGCGAGACTCCGTCTCAAAAAAAAAAAAAAAAAAAAAAAAAAAGAAAGATGGCTATTTTTCCCCACATCTACAGATACATACAGATGTTGGACCCAGAGCCACAACCCACCTCCATTCCTCAGATCCTCTGCTGAGTTCTGTTGTTCATTCCAGACTCCTTTATTCATTCAGCTACTATTTACCAAGTCCCTAATATGTTTGAGAGACCTAATAATAACTGGATGTATTAGTTTGCTATTGCTGCTATAACAAATTACCACAAATGTAATGGCTAAAGGCAATATAAATGTATTCTCTCCCAGCCCTGGAGGTCAAAAGTCCAAAATGGGCATTCTTCTGGAGGCTTGAGGGGAAAATCCACTTCCTTGGCTTTTTCAGCTTCTAGAGGCCTCATATTCCTCAGCTTGTGGCCCCATTCTGTCCTCTATTTTTTTCTTTTTTTTTTCTTTTTTTTTTTGTTATTTTAATGTTTTTGAGTACATAGTAGGTGTATATATTTATGGGGTACATGAGATATTTTGATACAGGCATGTGATATGTAATCACAACTTGTAAAATGGGGTATCCATCCCTTCAAGTATTTATCCATTGTGTTACAAACAATCCAAGTATACTCTTTTGTTGTTTGTTTGTTTGTTTGTTTTTGAGACAGAGTTTCCCTCTGTCACCCAGACTGGAGTGCAGTGGTACAATCTCGGCTCACTGTACCCTCTGCCTCCTGGGTTCAAGCAATTCTCCTGACTCAGTCTCCCAAGTAACTGGGATTACAGGTGCCTGCCACCATGCCTGGCTAATTTTTGTATTTTTGGTAGAGACAGGGTTTCACCACGTTGGCCAGGCTAGTCTCAAACTCCTGACCTCAAGTGATCTGCCTGCCTCAACCTCCCCAAGTGCTGGAATTACAGGCATGAGCCACTGCGCCTGGCCAAGTATACTCTTTTAGTTATTTTAAAGTATACAATTAAACTATTATTGACTATAGTCACCTGTTGTGCTGTCAAATACTAGGTCTTATTCATTCCTCCTATTTTTTTGTATGAACTAACCATCCCAACCTCCTCCACAACCCCCCTAGCCTCTGGTAACTGTCCTTCTATTCTCTCTCCCCATGAGTTCAATTGTTTGATTTTTAGACCTCAAAAGTAAGTGTGAACATGCAATGTTTGTCTTTCTGTGCCTGGCTTATTTCACTTAGCATAATGACCTCCAGTTCCATCTGTGTCATTGCAAATGACTGGATCTCATTCTATTTTATGGCTGAGTGGCACTCCATTGTGTATAAGTATCACATTTTCTTTATTCAATCATTTGCTGATGGACACTTAAGTTGCTTCCAAATCTTGGCTATTATGAACAGTGCAACAAACATAGGAATGCAGATATCTCTTCAATACACTGATTTCCTTTCTTTTGGGTATAGACCCAGCGGTGGGATTGCTGAGTCATATGGTAGCTCAATTTTTAGTTTTTTGAAGAACCTCCAACTGTTTCTCCATAGTGATTATACTAATTTACATTCCCACCAACAGTGTATGAGGGTTCCTTTATCTCCACATCCTCATCAGCATTTGTTACTGCTTGTCCTTTGAATATAAGCCATTTTAACTGGGCTGAGAAATATCTCATTGTAGTTTTGATTTGCATGCCTCTGATGATCAATGACGTTGGACACTTTTTATATGCCTGTTTGCCATTTGTATGTCTTCTTTTGAGAAATGTCTATCCAAACAATTTGCCCATGTTTTAACTGGATTATTAGATTTTTTCTTATAAAGTTGTTTGAGCTCCTCCTATATTCTGGTTATTAATCCCTTATCAGATGGGTAGTTCGCAAATATTTTCTGCCATTCTCTGGCTTGTCTCTTCTCTTTGTTGATGGTTTCTTTTGCTATGCGGAAACTTTTTATTTTTATTTTTTTGTTGTTTATGGTTTTTCTTTCTTTTCTGTAATCCAAATTTTTTTTCAAAATTTGGGAAACTTGATTTTCTTTTATATTTTATTTGTTTTTATTTCAACAGTTTCTGGGGAACAGATGGTGTTTGGTTACATGGATAAGTTCTTCAGTGGTGATTTCTGAGATTTTAGTGCACCTATCACCCAGATGAAAAATGCTCAGCATCACTAATTAGCAGGGAAATACAAATCAAGACCGCAATGTAATACCACTTTACTGCTATAAGAATGACCATAATAAAAAATAATAATAATAATAATAGGTGTTGGCATGGATGTGGTGAAAAGGGAACTAATGGCATTCGCAGTAACCTGTATGGAATTGGAGACCATTATTCTAAGTGAAGTAACTCAGAAATGGAAAACCAAATATTGCATGTTCTCACTCATAAGTGGGAGCTAAGCTATGAGGACACAAAGCCATACAAATGATACAATGGACTTTGGGGACTCAGGGGAAAGGGTGGCGGGATGAAGGATAAAAGACTGCACACTGAGTACAGTGTATCTGTACAGGTGTACAGTGTGCAAGTATTTTTTTCACATAATGGCTCCTTTTCCCCTGGGTAGAAACCTAGTAGCAGGATTGCTGGATCAAATGGTAGATCTACTTTTAGTTCTTTAAGGCATCTCTACACTGTTTTCCACAGTGGTTGTACTAGTTTACATTCCCACTAGCTATGTAAAAGTGTTCCCTTTTTACCACATCCACAGCAACATCTATTATTTTTTTATTTTTTGATTATGGCCATTCTTGCAGGAGTAAGGTGGTGTCACATAGTGGTTTTGATTTGCATTTCCCTGATCATTAGTGATGCTGAGCATTTTTTCATATGTTTGTTGGCCATTTGTTTATCTTCTTTGGAGAATTGACTATTCATGTCCTAAGCCCACTTTTTGATGGGATTGTTTGGTTTTTTTTTCTTGCTGATTTGTTTGAGTTTCTTGTAGATTCTGTATATTAGTCTTTTGTCAGATGCATATTTGCGAAGATTTTCTCTCACTCTGTGGGTTGTCTATTTACTCTGCTGATTATTTCTTTTGCTGTGCAGAAGCTTTTCAGTTTAATTAAGTCCCATCTATTTATCTTTGTTTTTGTTGCATTTGCTTTTGGGTTCTTGGTCCTGAAGTCTTTGCCTAAGCCAAAATGTCTAGAAGGTTTCTCCGATGTTATCTTCTAGAACTTTTATGGTTTCAGGTCTTAGATTTAAGTCTTTGATCCACTTCGAGTTGATTTTTGTATAAGGTGAGAGATGAGGATCCAGCTTCATTCTTCTACATGTGGCTTGCCAATTATCCCAGCACCGTTTGTTGAACAGGGTGTCCTTTCTCCACTTTATGCTTTTATTTTGTCAAAGATCAGTTGGCTGTAGGTATTTGGTTTTATTTCTGGGTTCTCTATTCTGTTGCATTGGTCTTTGTGCCTATTTTTATACCAGTACAATGCTGTTTTGGTGATTATGGCCTTATAATATAGTTTGAAGTTTAGTAATGTGATGTCTCCAGATTTGTTCTTTTTGCTTAGTCTTCCTTTGGCTATGTGGGCTTTTTTATGGTTCTATATGAATTTGGGGGTTGTTTTTTCTAATTCTGTGAAGAATTATGGTGATATTTTTATGTGAATTGCATTGAAATTGTAGATTGCTTTTGGCAATATGGTCATTTTCACAATATTGATTCTACTTATCCATGCGCATGGGATGTGTTTCCATTTGTTTGTGTTGTCTATGATTTCTTTCAGCAGTGTTTGGTAGTTTTCCTTGTAGTGGTCTTTCATTTCCTTGATTAGTCATATTCGTAAGTATTTTATTTATTTATTTATTTATTCATTCATTTATTTTGCAGTTATTGTAAAAGGAGCTGAGTTCTTGATTTAATTTTCAGATTGGTCACTGTTGGTGTATAGCAGTGCTACTGATTTGTGTACATTAATTTTGTATCCTGAAACTTTGCTGAATTCACTTATCAGTTCTAGGAGCTTTTTGGATGAGTCTTTAGGGTTTTCTAGGTATACAATCATATCAACAGTGAACAGTGACAGTTTGACTTCCACTTTACAGATTTATATTCCCTTTATTTCTTTCTCTTGTCTGATTGCTCTGGCTAGGACTTCCAGTACTGTATGGAATAGAAGTAGTGAAAGTGGGCATCGTTGTCTTATTCCAGTTCTCAGGGGGAATACTTTCAACTTTTCGCCATTTGGTATAATGTTGGCTGTGAGTTTGTCACAGATGGCTTTTATTACCTTAAGGTATGTCCCTTCTATGACAATTTTGCTGAGGGTTTTAATTATAGAGATGCTGGATTTTGTCAAATGCTTTTTTGCATCTATTGAGATGATCACGTGATTTTTGTTTTTAATTCTGTTTACTCTTTATGTGGTGTATCACATTTATTGACTTGTGGATGTTAAAGCATCCCTGCATCCCTGGTATGAAACCCACTTGATCGTAGTGGATTATCTTTTTGATATGCTATTGGATTCGGTTAGCTCGCATTTTATTGAGGATTTTTGCATCTATGTTCCTCAGGGATATTTGTCTGTAGTTTTCTTCTTTTGTTATATTCATTCCTGCTTTTGGTATTAGGGTGATACTGGCTTCATAGAATGATTTAGGGAGGATTCCCTCTTTCTCTCTTTTGGAAGAGTGTCAATAGGATTGGTACCAATTCTTCTTTGAATGCCTGATAAAATTCAGCTGTGAATCCATCTGGTCCTCGACTTTTTTTTGTTGGTAACATTTTAATTACCATTCCAATCTTGCTGCTTGTTATTGGTCTTTCAGAGTTTCTATTTCTTCCAGGTTTAATCTAGGACGGTTGTATATTTCCAGGAATTTATCCATCTTCTCTAGGTTTCCTAGTTTATGCTCATAAAGATGTCCATAGCAGCCTTGAATGAGCTTTTGTATTTCTGTGGCATTGGTTGTAATAGCTCCCATTTCATTTCTAATTGAACTTATTTGGATCTTCTCTTTTCTCTGTTAATCTCGCTAATGGTCTATCAATTTTATTTATCTTTTCAAGGAATGCACCTTTTGTTTCATTTATCTTTTGTATTGTTTTTGTTGTTTCAATTTCATTTGGTTATTTCTGTTCTGCTGGGTTTGGGTTTGGTTTGTTCTTATTTCTCTAGTTCCTTGGGGTGTGACCTTAAATTGTCTATTTGTATTCTTTCAGACTTTTTGATGTAGGCATTTAACACTATTAACTTTCTTCTTAGCACTGCTTTTGCTGTATCCCAGAGGATTTGATAGATTGTGTCACCATTATTGTTCAGTCTCTACTTTTGTTCTCATATCGCTTTCTATGACTCTATCCCTCCTGCCTTCTTCTTTTTTTTTTTAGACGGAGTCTTGCTCTGTCACCCAGGCTGCTGCCTTCTTCTTATAAGGTCCCTTGTGATCACACTGGGCCTACCTGGATAATCCAGGGTAATCTTTCCATTAAAAAAATCCTAAGTTAATTATACCTGCAAAGTCCCTTTTGCTGTGTAAAGTCATGTATTCAAGGGTTTCAGGGATGAGGAAGTGAGCATCTTTGGGGGGCCGTTATTCTGTCAACTACACTGCATATCCAGTTGAATGGATTCTACCTCACAGTTTTTCTTCCAATTTGCCCTCTGTCGCTGCCTCCTTCTCTCCCAGTTGTCCCAACATACTTGTTCATAACTAACCCCTAATCATGGACAAAGTTTAAGTTCTTTCTCAGAAACTTTCTCTTCTGCTACCTTGTAAATCCAGGCCAGAACCCTTCTCTTATTGGAGAGCTCTTCATCCTCAAAGGTGAGGCCTCTAGCTTTCCTGTTAGTGTCACAAGCCACAGTCAGGCATTCAGACAAGGATAATGCATCTATGGTGTGTGTGCAAAGCACAACCATTAATAAGCCTCCTGGGCTCTTCCATTTGCCCCTCTAGACCTACTCTCTGCCTTTTTCCACCTTGCTTTGGATGCCAAGCACATAAACTCTAGGAACCAACCACATCAGTGAGCTCTCTTATCCTCTGGCTTCCTGCTGGGCTTAGTCAGTGAGAGCACTGGCAGGAGATTGGAGGGCGGGAGGATAGGGGTGAGATATGGACTCCTCTGATGCCCCTGCGAGGCTACCATGGGCTGCTGCATCCCTCAGTGGAAGATCTCAGCTCCTGCCGGGTGGCCCTTTCCACAGAGGCCTCTCTGAGTTCAAGCAACTTATCTTTCCTCTCACACTTTCAGGTCTAGTTTTGCTGTCACCGGCCCTAGGTTCTGCACTGTCTCTTGTGCTTTTGCTAAATCCTGCTCACACATTTGTAAAGACTCTTCATTAAACTTTTCTCAGGTTACCCAGTGTGAGGGTGTCAACTGTTATCTGCTGGAATCCTTACTGTTACGCTCCCCAAAATGTAATTTAGATGTCCTCCAAGCTTCCCCAGCTTATGGCTACAAATGAAACTATACTGTAATTTAGATTCAGATGTTGGTATTTCAACCCCACACCTGAATCAGGGCAGAAACTCAGTTCCCTTTCAAGGTTCTAGAACTCCTGCATCCCCAGGGGTATCTCAAGCTTGGCTACTCTTCACATTTCCTCCTTGTCCCATATGCCATGGAACCCCACTGAGAGCATGGAGCTATCCAGTTCCTGGATCCAGGTTCTTCCTGAAGCCCAGAGGCCCTCCTGGCTTTGGTATTAAGATACTCCAGGCTGGGTGCGATGGCTCACGCCTGTAATCCCAACACTTTGGGAGGCCGAGGCAGGTGGATCACCTGAGGTCAGGAGTTCGAGACCAGCCTGACCAACATGGAGAAATCCCGTCTCTACTAAAAATACAAAATTAGTTGGGCATGGTGGTGCATGCCTGTAATCCCAGCTACTCAGGAGGATGAGGCAGGAGAATTGCTTGAATCCAGGAGGAGGAGGTTGCAGTGTGCTGAGATTGCGCTGCTGCACTTCAGCCTGGGCAACAAGAGTGAAACTCCATCTCAAACACAAAAAACAAAAACAAAAAACTTCATACTTTTTCTCTAAGCTAGATTGAGCTGGCTTTGATAGACTATGGATATGTGAGTCAAAGTCACATGACCCTGAACCCGACTGAATCTAGGCCTGGCTGCACAGATTTCTTCATTGCTGATTAACCCTCTGCCCCTTCTATGCCAGGAATCCCCTCCCTCCTGGTTTACTCAGAAAAAAAGAGCTATAGGGCAGAGATTGTTTGACTCACCTCCCCACCCCATATCCACAAATGTAACCACTTCCCCATCTGTCCTCACTGCCTTCCTCTCATCTCAGAAGAAATGTTTCTCTCTCTCCATCTTCGTGCTTGATTCCCTCCTGCCTACTCTGAGAGCTGCCTCGATGGGGTACTGACTCCTCTCTTTCCCACATCTTCAAACTGTTTTCTACTAAAATAGTTCTGTTTGCCTGCAAACATTCTCAAAGTTCTCCCAAATGGTTTTTGAAAGCCCTCCTTTGTTCTTTTGCTCTAGATTTGGCTATTTCTGTCTCTCTTTCCTTCCCTGCTCTTCCAAATGACTCAAAAGAGTTGTCTAATTCTTCCAGCTCCATATCTTCACTTCTCACCCTCAACCCTACAGACTGGCTCCTGCCCTTTGAGGCCATAGAAACTCCTAAACGCCAAGCCCAGTGGGCTCCCTTTGTCCTCATCTTACTGGGCCTCCCTACTGCATCTAACTATTTCAAAGCCCTTGAGCTCTTCATCTCCTCCCTGAAGGGCAGGATACCCATAGCAGAGGCTTGGGATTGCCCTCAATGAGCCTCCATCCCTTCCTTTTGTTCAACACCCCCTACAGAGTTTTACTGGAGAATACAGATGTCCAGTAGTACTCTAGCTTCCCCATCCTCCCCTGCAGCTGGGCATGACACCCTGAGTTCTTGCCACTAGGATGTGAGTATCCTTGTGCTGTGGAGCCAGAGGTGGGAGCCTCTTGTTAAGGGTAGTAGCATCAACTCACCAACCAGGTCCCCAGAAGACACCCTGGAGCAGAGCTGGCCCTGCAACCATGGACTGCTCCTCTCTGGACTATAAAATAAACTCATATCTCATTTAAGCTATTATACTTTGGGGGCTTTTTTGTTATAGCAGCTTGACCTGTACTCTAAGTAATAGAGTATTGGCTGTAAGGAAGGCAATCTATAGGCCTTATGAAACCTCCTCCCTGACACCCAGTATAATTTAGGTCCTCCTGTTACCCTCTCTTTTAGCACCCTGTACCTCTTCCAAGTGCTTATCACCATTTGTGATTCAATAATGATTTGTATAACGTAGTGGTCACTGGTGATTGCCTTCCCAGCAACTATCCTCCACCCCTTACTTTCTTTTTACCCCACAGAAGCCTGATTTTATTCAGGTATGAATGCCTCCTTCATTCAGATTCGTGCTGCATAAAATGGTGAACTTAGACCAATTAGGTTCTCTCTCGTAGATTCTGAACTAAAGTAACAAATAATGAGCCACTTACTGAGAGGATCTAAGACTGAAGTTTACAATGTAGAGAGAGCTAATGAAGCTACAACGGACCACATGCATGCCCAAGTGCTAGGGAAACCAAAACTTCCTGCAGGTTCCAGCAGGAAGGACTGAAGCAGCACGTGATGTGCAGGCTCACTGCATCTGAGGTGAACCGTGCATCCAGCCTGCGGAGGACCCAGAACCACGTTGGGTCCAGTGCCACCTCCAGGCTCCAGTCTCTGCTCTTGGCTTTCCATAGATAGCATATTAGTCTGTTCTCACGATGCTAATAAAAACATACCTGAGACTAGGTAATATTTATAAAGGAAAGCAGTTTAATTGACTCACAGTTCCACGTGGCTGGGGAGACCTCACAATCATGGTGAAAGGTGAATGGGGAGCAAAGTCATGTCTTACACGGCAGCAGGCAAGACAGCTTGTGCAGGGGAACTCTCATTTATAAAGCCATCAGGTCTTGTGAAACTTATTCACTGCCACGAGAACAGTATGGGGGAAACCACCCCCATGATTCCATTATCTCCACCTGGCCCTGCCTTTGACACATGGGGATTATTACAATTCAAGGTGAGATTTGGGTGGGGGACACAGCCAAACCATATCAGATAGGATCCACAATTATCCCTAAAATACACCACCTTTCCCTGGACTTGCAAGAGTGCACCCCTCTTTCTCATAATCAAGTAAGGCTGGATTCAGCTCTCCAAAAATGCTGCCTCTCTCATGCTTGCAAGCTTTGCATGCACTCTGCCATCTACTTGAACATGGTAAGCAAAGATAACAGGCAAGAATAAGGATGGTGATGGTGATAGTAACATTACCATTTATCAAGCATTCATATACATCTTATATGCATTATTCTTAATCTTTATAATAATGTTGCCAGCTAGGTTCTGCTCTCCCTACTTCATAGAAGAAAAAAGCTGAAGCTTCAGAAGGACATTGACTTGCTTCAGATCACAAAGTTAGAAAATGGCAAAGTCAGGATTTGAATCCAAACCTATTTGACTCCAAAAAATAGGTTTCCTAGGCCTGCTGTCTCTTTGTCATTTTTTAAACTCAGTCTCTGGAGGCAGACAGACCCGGGTATGAATTGGGGGCTCCAACACTTCCTAATGGGTAGCTTTGGGCAAATCACTCCATCTCACTGAGCCTGTTTATTCATCTGTAAAATGATTTCAGCAATAAAACCCACTTTAGAAGGTTATTGAATTTAAAATGAAATTAATGTAAAGTATTTGGCATGTACCTGGCCCATCACATCAATGGAAGGAGACATCGTTGTTTGATTATCATTTTTACCCTTTTCACTTAGGCAAAAACTCTGTCTCCTTTGCCCTGCCCAAGTTAGAGCTTTGCATCCTGTCACAGACACAGTCTAAGAGCTGCTTCTCCACAGGGCCTCCTGGGGCCAGGCCTGCATAGTTCTGTGGAAGTAAGCTCGGGTTGGCCGAGGAATGGCCTGTAATTGATCCCAGTTAGGGCTGGGTAGGTCCTGTCCTCCTTGGCTGGGGCCACAGGAAGCAGGACGCTGCCTGATTTATGTCCCTGTTGCACCGAGGATGACCTGGTGCCCTCTCTACGTGTTCCAGCATCAGACAAGGCCATAAAACAGAATTGGTGCTGCACGTTTGTTCCTTCAGGGCCAACATGTACACTGTTGTACCCAGCTTAGGTCAATCCCTTTCAGGGCCCTCCCTGGGAAATACTGGTATGTGTGGCCACCTTGTGAGGTCAGGCTGCTGGGAGTTCAGGACCCTGTTCTTAGCTCAACATCCAGGGATAATGTACAGAAGGAAAATCACAATCTCATGTGCTATTGTGACTTCAGTGACCACCTATTTGCAAATGACCCCAATCCACATCCTGAACCTACACCTTCCTCCAACCTCAGTCTCAGCTATCCACTGGACTGCCAGGTACCTCCTCCCTTATGTCCCCCAGTTCCCAGCCTGAACTCATCATCTTCATCCCTCTACCTGCTGTTCTCCCTGTATCTTCCCTCACTGGTTAGCACCACATCCAGCCCGAGGAAGCCACTTCCTCCTAGTTTGATACAGCATCTGGTACATCTTCTTTATAGCTCTGATCACTCTGTTTTGTAATTAAGATATATATCTCAGGTTTACCATTATCCATATACTTGTCTGTCTCCTCCAACAGACTATGAACTCCTGGAAGCAAACGACCAGGTCTGACTCATTCCTCTACCCCCAGTGCCTAGAGCAGAGCCTGGCACAGACAGCACACTATCAACTTTTGATTGAACAGCTAAATTGAATGAGCAGATGACCAGAAATTGGCAGTTTATCACAATTATCTCTCAAGATAGTTTTAAAATAAAGAATTCACTTGGAATGGTGAAATTAGACATTAGCATCTTAGAGCCAGGAAAGACCTTACTAATTGCATGCTCTGAGCCTTTCCATGTATAGACACTTAGATCAGAGAGGTTAAACAACTTTCTGAGTTTGAAGAGGGATACAGTGGCAGAGACCCTGAACCGGCCCCCAATGACCCTAACTTCATATTCTGTGGCCTTTTCCTCTCTTTCTACATGCTGAGCTGAAGTAAGCTCTTTACAGAACCCTGAGCTTGGCTCCCAAACATAAACTTTAGAAGGCAGAGGGTATTCTAGTCTCTACAAGGTTGTTTGGTTTTTTTAAAAAATAACAATTGGATCCATTGCAGAAAACTGAGGTGAACCTCTCAGAAACATCCTGTTCTAAAAGCAAGTATAAAACTATATAACTGTGTGGTCCTTATCCTCTCTAAGCCTCAGTTTCCTCATCTGTAAAATGGCAATAATAAAAGCACCTGCCCTAACATGGGATGCCTGAGTTTCATTTTAGACTCTTGTGGTAGATAGTATTATTATTCCCAACTATTCATTGGACTTTCAGAAAAGGGATTGCCCGTCCCTGCCCACTGCAATAAGATGTGCGGTGTCTCTCTATGGAGGGCATATACTTCACTGGTCTCAAAGAAGCTTTAAGAGCCATTGCAAGATTCAATTATTGCATTTTTCCTGCTGTCTTCAGACTGACATAGGAGCTGCTCCTTCAGTCTGAGACCTAGAAAATGAGGACGCGTACAGCAGAAGTTTAAATAATCTGCAGTTGTTATTAACATAAGTGGGAAGAAAATCTTTGTGGTTGTCAGTCATTGAGATTTTGGGGTGGTTTCTGTAGCACAGATTAGCAAATGCTGACTAGTAACCCTTGGTTATAATATAAACGAATCATTTGGAACACTTTAAAAGAGAAGGTGGGGTTTGTGGTGAAGATATCCCTAAAATGCATCAAACCCCAGGTAGCTCTAGAGCTAAGTACTGTTGGTGTTCAGGGTAAGCTGCCATAATAAAGAGGCTCCAAAATAGGTTGGTGCAAAAGCCATCTCAGTTTTTGTCATTACTTGCAATGGCAAAACTCGCAATTACTTTTGCACCAATCTAATACGAGTCTTAGTAAGGCACACAAATACCTCTCTCTCATGAAATGGTACAGAGGTTGTTAGGAAGCTCTACCCCATGAGGTTGTCCAAAAACCTAGGTTCTCTCTAACTTATTGCTCCTGCTATCCCCTCTGGGTCTGTCCTCTCTTATGCCATGTCTGCATTCCACCCTCAGGAAGGGGGAAAGGAAGTAAGTAGGACCCCCAGTGATCCTTTGAAGGATGTGACAGAGAAGTTGCCCATATCATTTCTGCTCACAGCTCATTCCCCAAATCATACTTACATGGCCATACATAATATAAGGAGGCTGGGAAATATAGTTTCTAGCCAAGTAGCCACATGCCCTGATGAAACTAGAAGAAGGCTTCCCATTAGAAAAAGAAGAAAGAAGGAAGAAGGAGAAAGATCGGAGGAGAACAGAAGAGGAAGAAAGAGGAAAAAAGAGGAGGAAGGAGGAGGAATGAGAAGGAAGAAGGAAGAGAAAGAGGAAGAAGGGGAGGAAAGAAAGAAAAGGAGGAGGAGAAGAAGAAGGAGGAAGAGGAGGAGAAGGAGGAGGAAATTCAATGGTGTCTTCTGTCCTGGAGCTGGCTGTCATAGGCTCATGAAAGGCAATGGCATGCATTTTTCCCCCATTTCTGCATTCATTGTCATGACTTGAAATCAGCCTTGATAGGAATACTTACACCACAGAAATTGGCAAACACTACAGATCTGGGCTCCGCCCCTGCCACACCCTCCACACACCAAGAGCCCATTGTTAAACACTTGTCAGCACTGAGGATAATAGATACTGGGAGGCAATCAGCAGTGTCTGCCGAAAGTCAGGCCATGTTTCCTTGGTGCCTCTGCTGCCTTCTCTCCCTCCTGCTCCACGTCCTCACTTTCTGCTCTGCGAGCAGTCTTCCTTAGGTTCAAATTTGTGAGGTTAGCTCATCTGTTCTTGCTTCTTCCTTGCCTGTAGATTGCCTGCCCTGGGGCCTGGTACCCACACTTGAGCTACTCAGCTCTGCCCAGGGGTGGAGAAGGTGGATCAGGATCATGCATAAAACTGCCTTCAGAGGAGCTGTGGGCAGAAATGGTGCCAGAGCAGGCACTATGTGGGGGAGTGAAAGTGCCTTCTCCCACCCCTACCAGTGTTTAGCTTTGTAGACAGCTGTCCTTGTGTAACTTTTCTAACATTCTTTTGTACCTCTGGAGATTGGATGGCTCAATTAGGTGAAATATGTACCTGCTGAGGTAGCAGGAGGCCTCTGGCTGAGGCACGGCTGTGCTATATATTACAATGGTAGTTTTTGTTACTGTTGTTTGTTTGTTTGTTTGACAGAGTCTAACTTTGTCACCCAGGCTGGAGTTCAGTGGTGCAATCTCGGCTCACTGCAACCTCTGCCTCCCAGGTTCAAGTGATTCTCCTGCCTCAGCCTCCCAAGTAGCTGGGATTACAGGCATGCACCACCATGCCTAGCTAATTTTTTTTTTTTTTTTTTTTTTTTTTTGAGACAGAGTCTCGCTTAGTCGCCCAGGCTGGAGTGCAGTGGCGCGATCTCGGCTCACTGCAAGCTCCGCCTCCCGGGTTCACGCCATTCTCCTGCCTCAGCCTCCCGAGTAGCTGGGACTACAGGCGCCCGCCGCCTCGCCCGGCTAATTTTTTGCATTTTTAGTAGAGACGGGGTTTCACCATGTTAGCCAGGATGGTCTCGACCTCCTGACCTCGTGATCCGCCCGCCTCGGCCTCCCAAAGTGCTGGGATTACAGGCGTGAGCCACCGCGCCCGGCCGCCTAGCTAATTTTTATAGTTTTAGTAGAGATGGGGTTTCACCATATTGTTCAGGCTGGTCTCAAACTCCTGACCTCAGATGATCCTCCTGCCTCAACCTCCCAAAGTGCTGGGATTACAGGCGTGAGCCACTGCATCTGGCCAAGGGTAACTTTTTATGGTATAGGTAGTACAGTAGTGATTTGCAGATCTGAGGTCCACACCCAAGGATTGAGGAAAGGGGGCTGAATGGGCAGAGGCAAAACAACCCAGGAGGACAGAAAGAACAGAGACTTCAGAGCCAGGAAGACCAGGACCCAGAACCATGCCCTTCCCTTCTCTGCCGGGTAATCTTGGGCAAGTTCACCTAATGCCATATTCTTCATATCTGCTGTGCCCTCTGTGCCCGAACAGCTCTGCCCTTTGTTTGTCTGGTTAATTTCTAAAGTCCTTCAAAGGTCTCTCGTCTAAAAGCGAGTCTCTACATGATTCTGTCCATGCTTTCTCTTTGGAGCACTAGTCAGTTTGTTAGTATATCTTTGTCTACTTAGCTCCTAATTTTTCATCTGTCTCTGCACCAAGCTGGACTCTTCCATGACACTTTGGTTCAGCATTGTATCCTCGACACTTAGCTCAGGGCTGGCAGAAAGCTGTCACTCAACAAAAATGTGCTGAATGAATGAATGACCATGTGAAAGAATGAATTAAGTTAACTTCTCTTAACCTTATCTGTAAATAAGGATATTTAAAATATCTGACAAGTAAGGCAGGACAGGAATGGATCAGAAAGCAGGCGAAGTGTCCAAGACAAAGTTGTAGAGACCCTGGAGGTCCCTGCTGTGCCAGTTATTAACTCTTTAGTTGCTGGAAGCTGCAGAGGTCTGAGGGATCCTGGGGGAGGAACTGGGAGTGTCAAGGAAGGTTGGAGTTGGGCACTTAGAGGGCTTAGAGCAGCAATCAATAGAAAAATATTTTGCTACTCACAAGCACCTGAGGCTATACTGGTGCAAACCAGCTAAATGTCAGCCTTGTCTGGAAAATGGAGGAACTGATATGTAACTGTTCAAAAGAGGTGCTGGAGGAGATAACATAAATCAGCTCCGTGACATGCTAGGAGAGGCAGGCCTAAAATAAGGAAAACACCAGAAGCTTACCTAATAGTGGGATGGAAACAGCTGTACTTCACCTTCCTGCTCCACGTCTTAGCCCCCGGTCACAAGAGAGATAGATAAGTCCTAAGCACCAATTCCAGGTGTGTATGAGAAATCCAGCTCAATTTGGAAAGGGTATCAGTGTCTGAGGAATTGTGAGTATGAAGAATCAGAACAGGCCCTGGGCATGACAGACAGCAGAAGAGACTATGGCTCTTCACAAGATTCTTCTTTGGACAGGGAATGTTAGAAATAAGAATCCCCTCCATGAAAGCCTGGCCAGACACCCAACTAGTATTCAAGACCTCAGGCAGGCCCTTTCCTCCTCTCTGTGCTTAAAGATCCCTGGCCCAGAAGCTTATTAAAATAGCAACAGAGGCCCAGAGCTGGTCTAGGGCTTTTTGGTCTCGAGACTCCAGACCAGGATCCCTGAATTTACTTCTCCCTTAAGCAGCCCTTGGGAAACAGACATCTTGAGCATGGGAGGACCAGCTGTTGGGGATAAAGCCTGACTTCCAGGCATCAGGTAAAAACAAGTTATGCCCCCTACATCAGACTTAAGCACAAAGAGGAACTACTATAAGGGCAATTGACGAGTCACAGAATCCAAGGCTGGAGATGGTGCTGGGCCCCGGGTTAGGGAAGCAATCTGGAACCTTAGCACCCTAAAAAACCCAAGCATTGACTTTTCTTTCTCACTGAAGACTGACTGGCTCTGTTTTCTGGTATGCATGGTGGAAAATGTCTGCAGCCAACGGCTCCTGCATTTATACCACCTCCTTTCCAGAGAGCAACCAGAGTCAGGCAGAATGGCTTCAGGGGCCTAGAGATGGGATATGATTGGTTTAGTTTGGGTCAGGTGTCCACTTTGACCAATCATCTGTGGCCTGGGGTGAGGGGTGGAAGCACGGGTATATTTGACTGTTCTCCCAGCCTTCTAGATACAAGAGGAGCAAGGCCATTTCTAGAACAGGGATTCAGGGAAGGCAGGAGACAGAAGGTCTTTTGCATGTGGTTTGCTCAGTGCCATGCAACTAGAAAATGCAACACCAAGTCCAATAGATTCTTATGTTTTTTCCACTTTGCTCTATTTCAAGATTATAAAATGAAGGTCATTGTGCCTAAGGGACACCAGAGGTGAAGCCCAGAGCCTCAGAATCCAATAAGGGTTTGGAGAGCTAAAGGTAATGAGTAAAACAGTGCTTCCCAATACTGACTTCCCAGGTAGGCCATAAACTGGGGAGAGGCTGGACATAGTGGCTCACCCAGTAATCCCAGCACTTTGGGAGGCTGAGACAGGCAGGTGGCTTAAGCCCAGTCTGGGCAAGATGGTGAAACCCCATCTCTACAAAAAATACAAAACATGAGCCAGACGTGATAGTGTGCACCTGTAGTCCCAGCTACTCAGGAGGCTGAGGCAGGAGGATCATCTAAGCGCAGAAAGTCGAGGTTGCAGTGAGCTGAGATTGCACCACTGCACTCCAGCCTGGGTGACAGAGCAAGACTTTGTCTCCAAAAATAAAATGAAACAAAAAGCTGGGGAGAATTATGTATATCTAGCCTGGGTCCTGGCAGGTAGGAGTACTCAGTATTTAGTTCTAGAACAAATGAATGAATGAGTGAAGGAAGGACTGTGCTTCTAAGTCATTTGTAGAGCCTGGTAAAAAAGAAAAATAACAATAGTAAGCATTATTTATTGAGCACTTAGTATTCCAAAACTTTGCAGGTATTAAATCATTAATCTTCACATCAAACCAAGGAGCTGAATATTATTATTATTCCCTTTAATAGATAAGATACTGAGGCATAGAAGCATTAAGAAATTCACTCAAGTTCACTGGTCTAGTGAGAAAAACATCAAAAACCTAAGCAGCCGGGCCCGAGTGTCCACACTCAGCCACTGTATCACTGCCTCTCAAGATGTGAGCAGCCTGTCCCAGATTTAGGGAATCAGAATCTCTGGGGGTGGAACCTGAAAATCCGTATTTTAACAAATTTCACAGGTGATTCTGATGCACAGCCAGAATCAGACCTAAAACTGTGCATCTAAAAATCAGCAGTAAGCCCAGAGCCATATGGCCAGAATAAACAAGGTTGTTTCCAGGTTTTTAAAGTTTATCTGATTATGTGAACATAAGGTCTGCGGAATAATGTTGACTGATTATATCCCCCTTGTGAGGGGGGACCTCAAACCCAGATCAATTACAAAGAACCCTCTGAGGACCTTCAAACAGAAAGCCTGCTCAGAGGACCTGCTTATGAGCCGCTTTCCCAAGGGGCTCTGGCTAGCAGGCCCCCGTCCTTGGGAGAGTCAGGACTGACAGTACCTGCCCTAGTTCCTGGACTTTGATCTCCAGTCTGACCTCCTTCTCACCCCTGCTCTGATCTGACAACTCCTGCTGGGTTGACCCCATCTCTGACCCTGGCCTGCCCCAGTTTTCAGGCTCACTGCTCCAGACTGATATCTCACATCATGACAGCTCGAGGCAGGATAATATTTGTATCAGCCAATAATGGAATCAAAATACCATCTCTTCTAATGATGTAGCAGTAAATGGAATATTCACGTCAAAACAATTGTGACTTTGAGAGTGGAATTCAGGTATCTTAAACCAACTCAGCACTGCCACTGAGCATGGGATATAGAAACAGTAAGACATAAATAGCCCTTGGTACTAACTGGAGCAATGCTCTTTCATTCATTGAACAAATGGTTATTGAGGGCTGATTCCACCATGGTTTCTGTATTAGCACTGGGGACAGAAAAGATGAACAAGATGTTGTCTCTGCCCCAAGGAATTCCATTACACCCAATTTTGCTGTTGCACCCAGAGATGATGTTTCAAGGATTAGGCAATTAATTAGACCAATGAGAAGAATTGCACTTTTAGAGAGGGTGTGTTTCTAACTTTGTCCAAGGCACCAACGACCCTCAAATACTGGACCAACCTATGGAAGCTTGGGGAAGTTGGTCATGCACCTCAGAACACAAACATCTTTTAAAAACTTAGATCTGTCTATGCACCAAAGGTTCAGGTCCAGAGGGACTGATAACCTTCCTAGTAGTCATCAAAAGGGCTCAGGTCTGGACTTTGACATACCCTGTTTGACATACCCTGTTTGACATACCCTGTTTGACATACCTTGTTCTGTTCCTGGCTGTATTCTAACTTGATGTGTGATCTTAGACAATTCACATCCACCTTCTGGGCCACAGTTTCTTCAGACCACATATTTTCTCTCTGCCCAGCTCCTCAAAGAATATTTGATAATTATTTGTTGAGTGAATGAATGACTCCCCAATGTCCCTTCCAGCACTGGTATTGTAAGTCTGTGAGCTAGAGACTTCTTTGGGAAAGAATGGAATTGGCCTGGAAGAAAAAGTCTGGCCCATTCTTGAGGAACCCTTGGTCACAGTTCATTCTGTTCATGTGATCTGCCCCTCATGAACAACCTCCCCTTTCTCTTCATTCCCTCCCTTCATTTTCCATCTCCTCTCCACTCTACCCCAAACATATTATTGTGAGTTATGTCCCCCAAAAGGATATGTTCAAAGGATATTCACAGAGACTAGCCCCCAGTCCCTGTGACTGTGACCTAATCCGGAAATAGGGTCTTTGCAAATGTAATCAAGTTAAGACAAAATCATACTGGATTGGTGTGGGCCCTAATACCATGACTGGTGTCCTTACAAGAAGAGGTAAATTGGGATACAGACACACAGAGAGAACGCCATGTGGCAACAGAGGCAGAGATTGGAGTGACACATCCACAAACCAAGGGGTGCCAAGGATTGCTGGCAGCCACCAGAAACTGGGAGAGAGGCATGGAACAGATTTTCCCCCTGATGCCCCAAGAAGGAACCAACCCTAATGACATCTTGATTTCAGACTTACGGCCTCCTAAACTGTAAGAGATTAAACTTGGGCTGTTTTAAGCCACCCAGTTTGTGGTATTTTGTTAGGGCACCCCCAGCAAATACATCTATCCAACGCCATTATTTGGAAATCACCCTACTGATGCATATTAACAGAGCCCTAAAAAGCTCCAGGGGTCCTGACATTGCTCCAAATGCACACTGAAGATGAGTCATCACTGTGTCTATTGTGGATCTCTGATGCCAAGAAGCCTAACTCTCCCATGGGGAAAGGAGGGAGGCATCCCACATTATTATTTATCAGAAAGGATGCTAGGGGGTGGGAAGGAGGGTCACCAGCTGCTTTTATTCCCACTAGGGACAGCTCAAGAAGAAATGGACTTTTATCACTATAAAAGGATGTCATAGTGACTTATTTTCACTCATTCAGTAAATGTGTATGGAGCACCTACTATGCCTGGTGCTGGTGGGTGACTGGAGAGTGTATATATGGATGGGGGAAGGGTGCTAAAGAAATATAACACACATTCCCTGGGTCCTATGAGCCAAGCTGGAGTTGGAGGCCTGCATGTAGCATGGTGGGTTATTAGCATGGACTTGGGAATCAGATAGTCCCGGCTTGGATCCTGGCTCAGCCACTGACTGACAGTGTGATCTTCTTGAACATGTTACTTAATCTCTCAGAGGCTTAGGTTTATTTTGAGGATTAAATAAAATGAAGTACATAGCACAAGGCCAGGGTAAGTGCTCCATAAATGTTAGTAATTCTCATTAATGTAGAGCAACGATGTTTACCAGAAACAACTCAGATAAAGAAGAGGGTGATTTTGATGATATATGACCTCTATCCAGTTCAGGCCCTCATCACCTCTTGCCAGACACTATCTGATTGAATGTTCAGAACAACTCTGGGAGGAAATTAGTCTCGTTTCACAAATAACAAAACTGTGGCTCAGAGATGTAAAATAACTTGGCCAAGTTCACAGACCAAGGAATGTGGCAGAGCCAGGCCCAAACCAAAGTTCCCAAGCACATGTCTTCCTGCTCCTGGGCAACATTTATATGACAATCAGAAAGGGGTTGGAGGGCAGCACATCGGAGAGGGCCTAGGGCACTTCACTTAAGGCTGTAGTGGCCTCTATAGAAAGTACGTTGTTTGTACTGGATTTATACACTTATTCTTGTTTAATTAGCAAATGCTTCTCTAGCATATACCATGGGGTGTTCTAAGCAGTTTATGTTAGTAACTTATTTCATCCTAACAACAGTCTATAAAATGGGCACTGTTATTATTTCCATTTTACAGATGTGGAAATTGATATGCAGAGAGGTTAAGCAAGTTTCCTAATATCGCACAGATTGTTGAATAGTGGAAGTAGGATTCAAATCTGGTTCTTTGGTTCCAGAGACAATGCTCTTAACCAGTGTTCTATTCTGCGATATCTTTTTGTCAGGGGGGAATAGGTTGGCTGTTGGAGTGTGCACATAGTGGGGAACTGGGGAGGATCAACACCACCACACACACACACACACACACACACACACACACACACACACACACCACCCTTTGGTGCTATTACTGCAATAAGACCATGAGTCATTTGACCCTCTAGGGTGAATGGCAGGATAGGGGCTGTTTAGCCCTGGGATTCTCTGAGTCAACAACTTCTCATCCCTGGCCCACTTCCTGAAAACTCTTTGCGCCTCAGCTTTGGAAACCTTTTGAGCACAAAGAGCTCATTTCCTGTGGTCAGGAAGGACAGGACGAGTTCCTGATGACAGCTCATCTCCCTCATTAAGGCGCTCATAAAAGTGTTTCAAGGAGCCTGACTTATGGCTCCACTGTTTGTCAAGATCCTCTTCTGCAAGGAGCAACTCCGGTCATTTGGTGCTAGAGATGTGCAAGAGAAACCAGCTCCTTTGAGTGCAGGAATTATTTATGATCCCAAGAAGAGAGAATGTAATTTGGAGAGATAACAAGCCTTCAGCAGCACAACAGGCTGTTTAATATGCCACAAGGGATGGAAGGCAGCTTCAGAATTCCAAAGCTAGCTAGGAAGCCTTGAGAGATTGTGTACATGTGGGTTGTCTGTTCCTAGGAAAGCTCCTGGGATGATAACAGAAATGACAATAGCTATCAATTATGGAGGGTTTATCCCTGGGCCAGGGCCTATATGAAATGTTTATATTATATATGTGTATATATATACACAGTAAGTCATTAAATTCTCACAACATTTGTATCCTGTTTTACAAATGAGGAAATTTAAGAGAGTTTAAGTAACTTGTCCAAGGTCGCACAGTCAATGAGTGGCCAAGTCAGGATTTTAACCCACGCAGGTCTGCTTCTATGTTTGTGCTCTTAAGCACCAAACAGTCACGTTTTAGGAGGAAATCGGGTTTTAAAGCAACCCAGGAAAGTGAAATGTACATATATTCAAAATTACCTTTGATAATCCCTTTAAATGCCTATAAACTTTAGTATATTTAGTTTGAGGCATAGAGCCCTGTCCAGTAATCCATAAATATATTACAGTTAGAGAACCATGGCCAGATGTGGTAGCTCACACCTGTGAATCCCAGAGTTTTGGGGAGCCCAAGCAGGAGGATTGCTTGAGGCCAGAAGTTTGAGACAAGCCTGGGCAACATAACAATTACCCAGGTGTGGGGGTGCATGCCTGTAGTCACAGCTACTCCTCGGGAGGCTGAGACAGGAGGATCACTTGAGCCCAGGAGTTCAATGTTATAGTGAGCTATGATCGCACCATTGTACCCCAGCCTGGATGATAGAGCATAATTTTGTCTCTAAAAAGTAAATAAATAAATAAATACAATTAGAATCACTGAGCTAAACAAGTCTGTCTGTACACAGATATTTGTGTTTTTAAACTACTGTGCCTTTAGCTAAACTATCAAATCCCTAGGGTAAAAATGGAAAGACAGGCTGGGCACGGTGGCTCACACCTGTAATCCCAGTACTTTGGGAGGCCGAGGCAGGCGGATCACCTGAGGTCAGAAGTTTGAGACCAGCCTGGCCAACATGGCAAAACCCTGTCTCTACTAAACGTACAAAACTTAGCTGGGTGTGGTGGCAGGTGCCTGTAATCCCAGCTACTCAGGAGGCTAAGTCAGGAGAATAGCTTGAATCCGGGAGGTGGAGGTTGCAGTGAGCCGAGATCGCACCATTGCACTCCAGTCTGGGTGACAAGAGTGAGATCGAACTCAAAATAAATAAATAAAATTAAAAAAAATAAAGGAAAGACAGAGAATTCTACAGTGCCCCTACCTACTGGTGACTATTTGCTGTAGGATTAAGACATAACACCACCATATCTTGAGAGGAGACAAAGTTCTATTAGAGAAGAGGTTCTAAATCCAATCCTAAATTAAATAAATGTGATACAATGAGACTAGCTTTGGGGCCAGATAAACCTGGATTTGAACCTTAAATCTGCTACTTACTAGCTGTATAACCTTGGGCAATTTGCTTAACTTCCCGAAGTCTCGGTTTCTTAATCCATAGAATGGTCACAGTAATTCCACCATGTTGAGAAGACTGAATTTACAAGTTTTCTAAAGTAATGAGCTTCAGTATAAATAACTGTAACTAAGCATTAGCTCTTAATAGCTGTTTGACCTAAATTATGTCACATGGCCTCTCCGAGCCTCATTTTCTCTCCTTTGTAATACGGGCATAACTGTTCTGCCTACTACTCTCAAAGGTCACCGTAAGGAAACAGTAAAACGCTGTACAAATTATTTACAAGGATTTTCTCAACCGCTCAGCACACCTGGAATTGTGAGGAGGTGCTAGGAGACTCCTGCTGGATAAAAAAAAACTCGCGATTGTCCCGGATCTGAAGTCAAAAATGGTCTTAGATCTCCACTTTTGCCATTTAATGTTGTTGTATGATTTTGGGTGAATGATCTAACCTCTCTGAGCCTCCACTTTCCCTACTATCTAGTGGGGTTAATAGGACAGACATCACATTCTGCGGCAAAGTGTTAAGGCACGTAGTAAGTGCTCAATAAATGTTGGCTGAATCTGGATGTCTCTGGCTGAGACAAATCTCTGCATCCGCGAGGTGGGAAAACTGCGCGCGGTCGCCATGCGGAGCTCAGGTAGAGGAGATGCTCCCGGGGGCACCGGGCTCCAGAGCCTCCCCACTACCCCGCCCACCCGCCCGTTGCCATGGCCACCGGTTCAGGCTGGGAGCACCACTAAGGCGTGTTCCGCCCAATCCCCGCCCTTCCAGGGTGACCATTGGCTGGAGCGGCCACGTGACGCGCGCTGGTATTCTAATATATGGTAATGAAGCCCACGCCCCTCCTCCGCGGGCCGCGTCCGAGTAGCCAGCAGGGTGCGCGGCGCCGAGCCGAGGGGGCGGGCTGAGGGGCGGCCCCCGGGAGAGAGCGGCCAGGTGGAGGAGGAGCGCGGAGGCGACCGCAGGTAACGGGCGGGCGCGTGCGCGCTGGGGCCGGCTTGCGGCTGACGGGCAGCGCGCGGGGGACACCGGCCGCCGCGCTGCCGGCTTAACCCTTTGGGCACCCAGCTGTCACGGTCGGGCCGGAGTGCTCGGCCGGGACGGGCCGCGCGGGGCGGGGGCATTGCCATGGGCACGGACAGACGGGCGGCAGGCGGCCTGACCCCTGGTCCGCGGCGTGGGGCCCGCGCTGGGAGCCCGCAGTCCCGGCCAGCGATCGGTAGAGCGCGGCGCCCCCAGGCCGGTAACCCGCCGCGAGGAGGGCTGCGGGGAGCTCTGAGGCCGAGGCTTGCCGGGGGGCTGCCGGGAACGGGAACGGGCCGAGGTCCCGTCACTGGAGCGCTTTCTCCGGGGACCGAACCCCCTCCCGCGGAGAGGCCCGCGCCGCGGCAGCCCGTGGCCTTGCGCGGCCTGCGCCTGCTCCGCTCGTCCCGCAGAGTGCGGGAGACCCGGGGTTCGGGCCTGACCAGGGCGCCCGCTCCCCAGCCGCGGCCTGACAGCCCAGCCGCCGGCACTTTCGGTCCAGAGTCAAGCGTGGCATGGGGGGTACCAGCAGAGGGAACCGGGGTTGCTGGAACTGGGAGGAGAGAACAGTCCCCTAGAGGAAAAGCGGGCCCCAAGGTTGGAGAAAGAGGGATGCCCTAGAAAGGCGCTGGTCCCTTGTTTTCTGTGCTGGGTGATGACCTGACACCCATGGGAAAAGGTCGGTGCTGGACACCTGGATCGGGTCTGTCATGCACAGAGGAAGCGGCTGTTCTACGTGAGTGTCTAACACATTTCTTATAAGGCGAAGCTTAAATTCATCTTCCTCCCCCAACCCCCTCCTAGGTCTGCTACAGAAGTGTCTTCTTGTAATTATCCCCCCTCCCCCATTTCACTAAGACTGGTGGCAGCTTTAGGCTCACAGTGTAATTTAGCTTTCGCTACAATAGAAATGGTAGGAGGAGAGATGCGCCACTGATATTAAGCTTACCCTGGGAGTTTTTTGGAAGTGTGGGGGAAAAAAATATTTCTGTCACTAGTGGGGATGAAAATCGGCTAATGCGTACGGGATATCAATAGAGTTTCTTTTATGAGTCTAAACTCGTTCCTTCTAAATCAAGAGAAAACGCAGTTACAGATGAAAAGTACCAGGAACCAATTTGATTTTGCAAGTGAAGTGCAAATTGCACTTCTACGTTGCTCTTGATGTCTTTTATCACCCAACAACAAATACTTGGCATATGCCAGGCACTCTGCTATGTCTTGGGGATGCAAAGATGAATAAGATAATTAGTCCTTGTCCTGAAAGAAGTGGTAGGAGAAACAAATGAAATTGCTAGTAAAAGTGATTAACAGCATAATAGACGTGAATGCAAAGGACTGTGAAAGCACAGAGGAGGGAACAATTAGCTGTCTGAGAGGACCAGGGAAGGCTTTCCAGAGAACACATTTAAACAAGGTGTTGAAGGGTGAATAGGAGTTCACCTTGCAGAGAAAATTGGAAAGGACTGAAAAGGCAGCCAAAGCGGGGGAACAGCAAATGCAGCCACATTAAGAATATGTTATCTCTAGGGAATGGCTTTCTATTGTAACTATGGCGTTTTTCCTTCCTCTGTAATGTAACTTCCTAAAAGTAGCCCGGAATTTCTCATTCCCAGCCCAGTTGTCCAGTGATATTTTTCTTATCGTTTTCTCTGCCATATTTTCCCCTCATCAGTTTTTCTGAGCCTCATCCCTGGTCTTTGTCACTCATGTCTTTCCAAGTAAGAGTCCATCATGTGGAGGTGGAATAGGAGTAGTTTTCAATCGCTCTAAAGGAGAGGGCCTGAAAACTGGGCATAATGTTTGGCACTAGAGGCAGCATCTGAGGAGGGCAAATCTAAACCATACAAAAAGAGAATACATGGCCATAACTAGGGAAGCAATGCTGGATGTCAAATCTGTGAGACCTGGGGAAATAAGTATTACGATCAGAAGCTGGAAGGATCTGGATTAAGAGAGGACTGAAGTGTGAGATGGGTCAGGGCAAGTAGTCCAGGACTGAGACCATGAATCATGCAAATGCAGCTGAGCCCACTGTTGCATGGTGCCAGCTGTGCACAACAGCAGTGGATCTGCCAGACTGGGCCAGGCCCTCCATAGGCTTTCCAATGCCTCCTCCTTTCTGTTTACCCTCCCTCCTTACTATTATCCTTTTCTCTTCATCCCAGTTTCCACCCATGTCTCACATGTACTGGGCTTCTTTTAATGAGGTCTTAGCTACCAGAGCAGAGAAAATCCCATTCTGCTGTCTTAGTATCTATCTCTAGAACTATAAATAGTTCATTTAACCTCATCAGCCATCAACTAGCCAGCCTATTTTTACTTCCTAATCATTTAGAAGCTGAGCAAGGTTGGGCCCAGAGTAGCAAGGTGGACCTCATCCCCAAAACTCTCCTAATATTTGAATCAGATAAAGGCCTTTTTGCTTTGCTTAGACCAAATTTATTTTTAGAACAGCTTATGGCGAGTTTTTGGCAAATTTTCTGTTTTGAGTTATATTACAGATCAAGTCTAAAGAAGGTGTCACTGGGGTGACATGCTTAATATGCTCTGCTAAGACTGATGATACTGTCGTGCTGGAAAATCATGGGCGGTATTTAAGCAGTCTTCTCAATCAGCGTATTTACTGAACACCTGCTTGTGTGCAAATACTGTCCTGTATTTGTGATGTGGAGGAGACAGGAAAATGAGAGGGGTGGTGTAGTATGGGGGTTATTCTCAGCTAAACAAAGATTTGGATCCCAGTTCTACCAGGTACTTGCTACATGACTTTGGCTTCAGTTTCTTCATCTGTAATAATGCCACCTACCCAATATTGTTGTGATGAGTAAATGAAATCACAAATGTATAGCAGCCATTTAGTACCTTTTTGAGATGCTTAATGTGTGGTATTATAGGAGCTGAGAAAAGAAAAAAAAATGGTGATAATTGAAGCCATATGATTAGCTGAGTACACGGGTGGTAACAGCATAGAAATAGAATAGAGGATGAAGGACTGAAACTTGGAGATATATCCCACATTTAGGGAGGGAGGGAGAAGCCATGGAGTTCGTATGGTAGAAAATAAGGAATATCAAAGAAGCAAGACAACCATCTAATTTATTCATCAAACAACTGCATTCTATTCACCACCATTTGTTGTGTACCTGACAGATGCCAAGGCAGTTAGACATGCTATTAACCATGAGAGTGTAGTATCATAGAAGTCAAGAGAAGAAAAAGTTTTGAGCTGCAGAAATTGGTCTGCAGTATGAAATTGTATAGAAAGAGTGGGAAACATTCATTATATTTAGTAAACAGAAGGTCATTAGTAACTTTTTGAAAATGATAGCTTCACTAGAGTGGCGGGGGTGGCCATGGGGATATTAAAAGCCACATTAGAGAGAACTGTGGCATGAGATGCAGATAAGAAGTGGAGACAGCATGCAGATCACCTTTTGTATGTTTGGCAATGAAAGGAAGAAAAGAAATAGAAAAGTGATTAGCAAAGACAGCACAGTCAAGTGGAAGATTTCATTTTCTCTGTCTGCTTCATTATTTTAGTTGACCTAAAATATTATTATTTTTCTTTCATTTCCTTAATAGTAAGTCAGCAGTCCATTTCTTAAACTTATTGCTTTGACAACTACCTGTATGTTTCATTGAACAGTAATAGTACAGCTATCATTTATTGAGTGCTCACTATGTGCTAGGCATTGTGCTGAGCTCTTTGTATACATTCTGTTCATTATCCCATTTAATCTTCCCAGCACCAGATTATAACCACACAACTTCTTGGCAACATGGAAAGACTAAGTAAATTGCCGGAGGTCACATAGCTAATGAGTGGCAGAGATGGGATTTGGATCCAGCTCAGACTCCAAAGCTTTCCTGAAGGATCATGCTATACTGTCTCTGAAGTCAGGGCCAGCTTTGTGGGTGTGCAACCTGTGCAGTCTCCCAGGGCCCTATGTTTAGAGGGGCCCAGGCTTGGTTTAATACTCTCTTGTTGCTGTCTTGGAATTCTTGATAATTTTTAACAATGGGGTTCTACATTTTCATTTTGCACCAGGCCCCACAAATTAGGTATCCAGTTCTGCCTGAAGGTATCTGTACTACCTCCTGAAGGTAGGAAAGCATTTTGCGCTGTGGCCTTTGTTTTGGGTAGGTGGCCTAAGTCCTTGCTGTGTCATGCTGCACAATCACATTTTCCTATGGTCCCCTCATTTTGAACTCCATGAGTCTGCTGGTGTGAAGGGCAAAAGGAGATGCCCAGTCAATATGAAGAGAATAGAGAATAAAGAGGCAAGGAATTGCTTACTTAGAATGACTTCTGGAAACTCATCCACCATGTTGTGAGGGTATTACTAGAGAGAGTTATAGTCCTGATGCTATTGTTACTCCCAGTTCAAATACAACACAAGTTCATTTCTATTCCTTTTTTAGTTAGATATACCCATTTGTTCATGGGAAGATATGGAGACCATTTTTCAACCTACTGAAACAGAAATTGGAGTGGAACAGGTACACTACGACTTGTCTGCCCTCATCTGGTGCCTTTTTAATCAGGTTGATGCTACCCTTTGACCCTCAAACCATGGACCCCTCCAGCAGCTTTGAACCCCACTGGTTGCCACCATTGTCTGGAATGCTTTTGTTCTCTCTTGCCTTTGTTGCCTGCTCTGTTCCTTCAACTACCCACATGAATCAAGAAAAACAGAAACTTCTATTTTCTCTCATTTTTGGCTTTACGGTCACTACTTGGAACTGACAACCAATTAGTTTTTTCTGGGTTTCATGGTTATGGTTCTCTCAGAAACAGTTTTTACTCATCCTCTTGTTCCTCTCACTTCTGGTCTCTCTGAGTAATGATTTGACCAAGTCCTGACATCACTTGACACTTACCACTTGACCAAGTCCTATGCCAACCAACCTGGATTCCTTTGTGGGGGAAATCAGACAAGACTGAGATTGTATTGCCTCCTCCCATTACCTGTCTCATCCCCGTTCAGAGTGTTTGTTCTCATTTTCTATGCCCAACATGGATCAGGTAAGCCTAAGAATACGTGAGAAGAAAAATATGAAGAGATGTCCAATATAACCTGCAGTATACACATGAAACACAGTTTACATGACTGGGCTGGGTCTTCTCCATAGTCTCCTAGTTATGCTGTAGCATGGTCTCCATAAGGCACTGTAGTAGTTATCCATTGCTGTATAACAAATTACCCCAACATTTACCAGCTTAAAACAAAATTTTCTACTTATCTTTTAAAACTCATTTCAAGCATTACCTCTCAGAAGGCATTTCCCAGCTTGCTTTTTAAGAATTAGTAATCTCCTCTTTGATATTTCTTCATACGTTAGCATCTCATTATAGCATTTACCACATTGTTATAATTGCTAAGGACCATGTCTTTTTCATACCCTTAACTTAAGCTCCTAAAACTATTTCTTGAACATCATAGATGCTCAGTAAATGGTTGTTAAAAGAGCTTAAGAATAACTCATACCTTTATCGGCTTTCACTCTATTCTTTATAAAACGTAGGTATATTGCAAAGTATCTAGCCTTGTTTCCTGTGATAGGCTCATATATCATTGTTGTTGAAGTTTAAATGTAAAGAAACCGTTGTATATGTCCAAGACTGCTTGACCTGCCAACTTATGTACTCCAGTGAAGGCTTCTTGAACTTATCTTTATCTATAGGTCTCTGTGCCATTCCTAGTCTGAAACCAATTCTGGCCTTTATAGGAAATTATACAGTGAGCACCCCTAGTCCAGAGATACTTGGTTCAATAACGAAGTCAACATGTGTTCACTATTCAGATATGTGACTCTCAATTTTATGAGGGTACATCTGTGTCTGGCTTATTCACTGCTCTTTTCCCAACACCATGCCCTAGTAGTTGCACAGTAAATACTTAGTGAATGAATTAATGAAACTCAGTTCTTGATAACTCACGTCCCATTCCTGTTATCCAGGTCCTGACCTCTGATCACCCAGAATCTTAGGCCTGATTCATCATTTCATGTGACCCAGACTTTTTGTTTTGGTCCTTGACTTTTATCTTCCAGGACCTTACTATAGCTGGATAAGAATCTGACCCTTTGCTTACTCAGAACTAAAGTATCTCTTTGTTTCTTGATCGTCCTAACTAATAATATAGGGCAGATGCCCTTAGAAAAATATTATTTTCTCTACCTGAAGCCAGAAACATTCAGAATACATATTAAATGTATTTAAAAATATTTAAACTGAAGATAATTACATTCAAATTTCTAAAGAAAGTAAACAGGCCCTTTAAGAAACAAGTTTTGGGCAGAGACCAGCGTCTAAAATTTTGTGAGTCTATTAGAATGATTAACTTGTAAGCTTCAGCAAATCAATGCAAATTAATTTTTATACCAACCAGTGAATCAAAGGAGGGGAGAGAAATGAGTGAGTGTGTAAATATGGTTGCCAGGGAAACTTTTCCTGACAGAAGAGAGAACCTCTCAGGAATTTATACAGGCCCACAGAAGCAATGTAACCTGATCTTTCTCTGTTCTCTTTCTGATGGGGGAAGAAAAGATGTAGAAACCATGGGTACAGATAAAGGTGGCTTTAGGCTTTTCAAGAGATTTGAGGAGTAAGTTCTCCAGGACAAATGATGACTATTATAAGGCACCCATTCCTTCTAAGGAACCATCTGGAAATAAATCTATCTCTAAAATAGTATTAATGAATCAATCTCTACAATAGTATTAATTTACTCAATAAATATTTATTAAGCACTTTTTTTTTTTTTTTTGAGACGGAGTCTCGTTCTGTGCACCAGGCTGGAATGCAATGGTGCGGTCTCAGCTCACTGCAACCCCCCGCCTCTCGGGTTCAAGCAATTCTCCTGCCTCAGCCTCCCGAGTAGCTGGGACTGCAGGTGTGCGCCACCACGCCCGGCTAATTTTTGTATTTTTAGTAGAGACGGGGTTTCACCACATTGGCCAGGCCTGTCTTGAACTCCTGACCTCGTGATCCACCCTCTTCGGCCTCCCAAAGTGCTGGGATTACGGGCGTCAGCCACCGTGCCCAGCCTTATTCAGCACTTTCTAAATAAAATATATATATTTCCTTTGCCCAGAAGGAAATATAATTATAAGCAGTTGATAATTTGAAAGTACTGCATTATACCTAGTTCTTTAACTTTTGCCCCAAATTAATTTTTTTAGTATAGGGTAATGTGAACTTAACTAAATATTTAATGCTTTTTCTAGAAATAAAATTCTGTTTCTGTACAAAAAGCTTAACACAAGTGTATCTTGTGTTATTTCTATTCTTTGGTTGCTGCTCCTGAGAAAAACCTAATTCATTGGTCTATAAAGCCATACCCCAAAGTAGATGTTCATCTACTGACAGTGTCATCTTAATTTTAGATACAGTACCAGTGAAGGACACATCCATCTCCTTGATGGCTAAAATCATGAGATCCTTCTTACTTTAGCTGTACGGGACGGATGGTTTCAGGTCTTAAAATCTTGGCTGTAAAATGCGTTTGGATTGAAATATAGAACACTGTCCCATATCTGAAGCCTACCATTCAGTGTCTCCATTCCTTCTCTTCCCACTTTTATTTTGTTTTCAGTTACAAATAAGGCTTGCATTTGTTTGAAAAAATATATAATTTTTAAGTCCTTTAATACTTTAATGTGCTAGAGTTATGTTCCAAGCACAGTATCTTCCATTGGCCTGCAGAGAGGCAGTCGGAGGTAAAGGTTCACTGCAGGGACACTAGAGCCATGATGCTGGGGTTCCAGCCTTGCCTCTTAGCCACTCATGAGCTGTGAACTTCCCAGCCTCCTTCCATCTGTTCTCTCTCTGCTCCAGTCTTCTTGGGTATAGTGGAGGAGAATCACAGTCCCTACCTCGAAGAATTATAGATTTAAACAGGTTAATACATGTGAGGTACATAATAAGAATTGTGTGAGTGTTACCTTTCATTATTTCCTATGGCCTCCTAGATAGAGTTGATCCCATTGAAGGAAGAGAAAGTTGAGATGTATAAAGGTATAATAACTTTCCTAGGGTATACAGTAAGTTTAGATTCAGACTATTCTCATTCTTAAGTTAGCACAGAAGTTTTCCATTCCACTTAGTAAGAGAGAGAGAAAATGAGAATTAGAATAAGAGGGCAGAACTTGGCTTTTAGGGCATTTTGAAATAGAGGTTACTTCACATAAGATGGTGACACTAAAGCACGTGAAAATGAAATTGCTTTATCCAAGGCAGAGTGTTAGAAATGGTTTGGAATAATATAAATAGGGAATGTAATACTGGGTCAGGCCCATTGTATAACCAACCCAAAATTTCGTTTCTGATCGTGATAACAGAGCTCAATTGGAGGGCGTACTGTAGCTGCTAGCCATGACAAAATCTTCTGATTACAGGGATGGACTTGCCGATCCCTGTCTTTTAATATCCTGCTGCCTTTGTTTACCTGAGTATTTAAGCTTTATTTCTATTTTTGGCTTCTACAATCTTATTTATTTTTTACAGAGGTTTCTAAAGAAAGAAAGACATGGAAACATTAATTATGGTACTGTGCTTAGTACCATAATAGAAGTATGGACCCTGCTTAGAAATGTTAGGAAAAGTTTTCTGGAGAAAGTGACATTTGAAGGGTAAGAGGGAGCTTCTCAGCCAGACAGGAAGCATTGTGTGCAAAGGTAGGGGTGTCTTTGAGAGAGCACATATGGGAGACCTCCAAACAACCTTCCAAGACCACAGCAGAACATATGAGGAGGGTTGTCGCAGAAACAAGTCTGAAAAGTAGGCTGGCATCAGATCACAAAAGGCTTGGTTTACCAGGCTGAGGAATTTGGACTTTATAGTGGCGACCAAAGGGAGCTGTTAAAGCCCTTAGGAGTAACGTGATCAAATCTGCCTTTTAGAAGGAACACATCAGCAATGTGAAGGTTGGTTTGGACAGGAGTGAGACCAGAGACGGAATCATGCAGCTAGCAAAGAACCTTTAATGAGCCTTCTCGTCTACTGCCAGTATGTTTACTCTTGAATATATATGTCTGTTCATTCAACCCTGGTTTGTTAATGGCATATGAGATACTGGACTTGCTGCTGGAAATACTGAGAAACAACATACTACCCATGTCTTGAAGTTGCTTGCAGTGTTTTATTTGTCCTAAACACAAACTTTCTTGAGTTTTCAGCTTCTCTTTTCTATCCTCTACTTCATCTCAGTCCCGGGACTGGGGTTCTAGTATGTTGAAGTAAGCTCATTTGGGTTTATCTTGTCTGTACTCCTCATGACATCACCCATAACTCCTTCCTTTCAGCCCTCATATTTCCAGAGTGCAAAGTTCTAATCATTTAATAAGTTCCTGTAGAGAATGCATCTATTACATCCCTTTATTTAGACTTCTGCTATTTAAATTCTTATTTTTTTCTTATTTCCCCATCCTCAAGTACTATATGTTAGCCATCTTAGTCACACACTTTGCCCTACTGCCTGTCCTTTACTAGCTTACAAAGTCCCGTCTTTATTCCTCTTTTCCTGTTCCCCCAAGTATATGCATACCAGAATTGCAGACTACATTATTTTCTTTGCTTTTCCCATGTGGGTGCCTTTCCCCCATGAGATCACAGTCCCTAGAGGAATAGCTCCTGACAATAAAGAAACTGAAGATGAGGCAATATTTCTCCTGAAATAGAAGAGAAGATGGAGTTGTATTAGAAACACTAGTGTTTATTACATAATAATTGGAATTACAACTTATTGAGTGCTCGTATATGATAATTGTCATGCGAGAGCATTACGTGAATTCTTATTTAATCCTCACAGCCACTCTGAGGTAAGTACTTATGTTATTTCCATTTTACAGATGAAGAAACAGGCTCAAAGAGGTGAAAATAGTTTGGGCACGTTGGCTTACACCTCTAATCACAGCATGTTGGGAGGCCGAGGCAGGAGGATTACTTGAGCTCAAGAGTTCGAGACTAACCTGGGCAACATGGCAAGACCTCGTCTCTAAAAAAAATTTTAAAAATAAGCCAGATGTGGTAGCATGCACCTGTAGTCTCAGCTACTCAGGAGGCTGAGGTGGGAGGATTACTTGAGCCCAAGAAGTCAAGGTTGCAGTGAGCTGTGATCGTGCCACCACACTCCAGCCTGGGTACAAAAAGGAAAGAAAAAAGGGGAAAAAAAAAGAGGTGAAATAACTTGTCCAAGTTCAAATCATGAATACATTAGCCAGATTTTGAACTGAGGACTGACTCTAGAACTGAAGTTCTTCATTACTGTGTAATGTAGGGTAAACATGCAGGCTTTGAGTTCAAGTACCTATGGTCATTAAGAGTGAGCTGATTTTTTTCAATCTTCCTTTAGTTATCACCAAATCTAGTTTATGTTTATCTTCTTGATTCTTACTAGTGATCTTAATAAGCTGTTTTATTTGAATCACAAGAAGGTCCAGACATGTTTCCCTCCCCCAAAGTTTGTGATCAGTGTCATAATTATATAGATTTGAGTTTGTATGTTAGCACTATTGTGGTGTTATAGTTCATTGTAGATACTATGCTTACAGTTTTGGGACCTACCTCTAGGTGAATGGATTGTGCCATGAAACATGGTTGCATAACATGTTTGTTGTAGAGAGAGCTAAATATCCTTTAAAAAGAAATGTTGTTTATGTAATAATTTGCACACCACATCAGCCTTCCCTAGTGATAAGTAGTAGACTGAATAATGACCACCCAAGTATATTAATTCCTTATCCCCAGAACTTGTAAATATTACCTTATAAGGAAAAGGGGTATTTGCAGAGGTGATTAAATTAAGGATCTTGACATGGAGGGGTTATATCTGGGTGGGCCCTAAATACAATCACAAGTGTCATTATAAGAGAGAGGCAGAGGGAGACACAGACAAGTGGGAGGCAATGTAAATGCAGAGGCAAAGATTAGAGTGATACGGTCACAAGCAGAGAGCCAGCAGTAACCAGAACCTGGAAGATTCAACAAATAGATTCTTCCCTAGAACCTCCAGAGGGAGCACAGCCTGCTGACCCCTTGATTTCTACCCAGCAAAGCTAATATTGAACTTCAGGCCTCCAAAACTGTGAGAGAGTAAGTTTCTGTTGTTTTAAGCCACTAAGTTTGTCATTGTTTTTATGGCAGCAATAGGGGACTAAACAACGAGGGTAGTCACTTATACTGCCTAGCTCGTTTTGAGAGAAAATATTATGACTTAATAAAGATAACAACCAACTAATATAACATGTATAATAATAATTTCAGCAAACATGTATGTAGTCTTTACTATGTGCCAGGCAGTGGTGTAAGCATTTGAATGAATTTACTCATTTATTCTTCATAGCAACTCCCATAATGGGAGTTCTGTTTTAAATGGGAAGGGCACAGAGAAGTTAGGTAACTTGGCCAAAGTGATGCAATTAGTAAATGGTGGGGCCAGGACCTGAACCAAGGCAGACAGTTTGATTTCAAAAGTCCATGCTATTAAACGCTATGCTATACAGGGCTTCACACTGGGCAAGCATTCCACAAAGGACAATGTGACAATGTCTAAAGTCTTTTCAATCTTCTAGTCTGTTCTTCATGTTTTCTGCTGTGTTCATTGTTTTTATCCTTTTCCATTAGGTAGCCTTTATCTTTAGTATTTTTTCTCTTCTAAATATCCTTGTGTAGTTTTGGTATCAGGGTAATTCTGGGCTCATGAAATGAGTAGGTAGGAGTTTCTTTTTCTGTTTTCTAGAAGAGTTTATTAGTATTGGCATTATTTCTTTTTTCGAATATTTAATGGAATTCACCAATAAAGCCGTCTATGCCTGGAGTTATCTTTGTAAACAGATTTTAAACCAAGAATTCAGGTACTTTAGTAGCTATAGGGCTATTTAGGTTATCTATTTCTTCTTGAGTGAGCTCTGATAATTTGTGTCTTGAAGAATTTATCCATTTCACCTAAGTTGTTTAAGTTGTTGGTATAAAGTAGTTCATAATATTGCTTCATTATCCTTTTAATGTCTGTAAGATTTCTTTCATTCCTATGACTGGTGATTTGTGTCCTCTCTCTCTCTCTCACTCTCTTTCTCTTGCTCTTGCTCCTTTTTCTGATCAATCTGGCTGGAGGTTTTTCAATTGTATTGATCTTTTCAAAGAGTCAGCTTTTCGTATCATCGATTTTTCTCTGTAGTTTTTCTGTGTTCTACTTCATTGTTTTCCACTCTTTATTATTTCCTTCCTTTGCATTTTATTTACTCTTCTTTCTCTAACAAACTAGAAGCTGAGGTTAATGATTTGAGATCTCTCTTCTTTTCTAACACTAGTGTTTTCATGCTATAAAATTTCCTTTAAGTACTACTTCACCTATATCCTACAGATTTTGATACGTAATGTTTTTGTTTCCACTAGGTTTAAAATATTTTCTAATTTTCTTTAGGATTTCTTCTTTGAACCATGAGTTATTTTGAAGTGCATTGTTTGGTTTTCAAATATTAGAGATTTTCCTAATGGCTTTCTGTTACTGCTTTCAAGTATAATTCTGTTATGCTTAGAGAATATGCTTTATATGATTTCAGTTCTCTTAAATTTATTGAGACTTATTTTATGGCCCAGAATGTATATTCTGTTGTTATTAGGTGGAATGTTCTATATATCTAAATTAAGTTTATAGTGTTGTTCAAGTCTTTTATATCTGTATTAATTTTTACATCTACTTGTGTCATCAATTACTAAGAGAGGAGTATTGAAATCTCCAACTATAATGGTAAACTTGTGTTTTCCTCCTTTTGGTGCTATCAGTTCTTACTTTTATGTATTTTGAACTCTGTTACTAGGTACATGCACATTTAGGATTGTATGTCCTCTTGATGAACTGCCCCTTTATCATTATAAGATTACCTTCTTTTTTCTGGCAATATTCCTTCTTCTGCAGTCTATTTCATCTGATATTGATATAATAACTGCAGCTTTCTTATGGTTATTGTTTGCATGGTGTATCTTTTCCACCATTTTACTTTTAGCCTATATATGTCTTTATTTTTAAAGTATGTTTCTGTAGAAAGCATATCTTTGGTTTTTAATCCAATATGAAAATTTCTGCTTTTTAATTGGGATGTTTAAACAATTTACATTTATTATAATTATTGGGATAGCTGGCCTTGAATTGACATTCTTGCTATTTGTTTTCTATCTGTCCTATTTGTTCTTTGTTCCTTTTTTTCTCTTTTTTTTTTTTTTTGCCTCATTTAGGATTATTTGAGTTACTTATTTTTGATCCCATATTGTCCTCATTATTGCATTATTGCATATGTGTCTTTGTTTTGTCTTTTCTTAGTACTTGTCCTCCTGTTTATAACTTATGTCTTCAACTTATCCCTGTCTATCTCGAAATAATATATATCACTTTACATATAGTGGAAAAACATTAAAGCCATATACTTCCATTTTTCCCTTCCGGCCCTTTGAGTTATTGTCATGTATTTTATTTAACATATTTTATTATTACTTTAAGTAGTCAATTATCTTTTAAAGATACTTAAAAATGAGGAAACATGACCTTTATATTTACTCACCTATTTATTGTTTCAGATGTCCTTTTTATTCCTTTGTGTTTCTGTTATCAATTTCTTTTTTTTTTTTTTTTTTTTTTTTTGAGACAGAGTCTCGCTCTGTCGCCCGGGCTGGAGTGCAGTGGCCGGATCTCAGCTCACTGCAAGCTCCGCCTCCCGGGTTCACGCCATTCTCCTGCCTCAGCCTCCCGAGTAGCTGGGACTACAGGCGCCCGCCACCTCGCCCGGCTAGTTTTTGTATTTTTTAGTAGAGACGGGGTTTCACTGTGTTAGCCAGGATGGTCTCAATCTCTTGACCTCGTGATCCGCCCGTCTCGGCCTCCCAAAGTGCTGGGATTACAGGCTTGAGCCACCGTGCCCGGCCTGTTATCAATTTCTTTAGACTAAATAACTTTCTTTAATATTTTTGGTAGTGCAGTTATACTGGAATTAATTATTTCAGTGTTTATCTGTCTGAAAAGTTCTATTTTACCTTTATTTTGAGAGATATTTTTACTAGGAAAAGAATTGTAGGTTAATAGTTTCTTCCAGGACTTTAAAGATGTCTATCCATTGCCTACTGGCTTGCATATTTTATGAGAAGAAATCTGCTGTAATTCTTTTTTTTTGAGACGGAGTCTCACACTGTCACCCAGGCTAGAGTGCAGTGGTGCGATCTTGGCTCACTGCAACCTCTGCCTCCAGGGTTCACGCCATTCTCCTGCCTCAGTCTCCCGAGTAGCTGGGACTACAGGTGCCCGCCACCATGCCTGGCTTATTTATTTATTTATTTATTTATTTATTTATTTATTTATTTTTGTATTTTTAGTAGAGACGGGGTTTCACCATGTTAGCCATGATGGTTTCGATCTCCTGACCTCGTGATCTGTCCACCTCAGCCTCCCAAAGTGCTGGGATTACAGGCGTGAGCCACTGTGCCCGGCCAGAAATCTGCTGTAATTCTTATCTATGTTACTCTAATGTCTTTTTTTCTCTGGTTACTTTTAAGGTTTTCTTTTTATCACTTCAGCAGTTTTATTATGATGTTCCTTGGAGTCACTTTCTGTATATTATGCTTGGATTTATGGATTTCATCGAATTTGGAAAACTTTTAGCTATGGTTTCTTTAAATATTTTTTTTATGTTCCCTTCCTCCCCACGTCTCTTTTCCTTCTGGAGCTCCAATTTCATGAATATTAGATTGCTTGATATTGTCCCACAGGTCACTGATGCTCTGTTCATTTGTGTTGAGTCTCCTGTGTCTCTGTGCCTCATTTTGGATAATTTCTAATTCTGTGTCTTCAAGTTCACTGATCTTTACTTCTGAAGTTTACAATCTGTTGTTAATCTCATCCAGTCTATTTTTGGTTTCAGATGTTGTATTCTTAGTCTCTGAAAGTTTAATTTATGTCTTTTTTACACTTTCCCTCCCTCTTGTCCTCATGTTCATGTTTTCCTCCACTTCTTGAACATGTGGAACATATTTAGTAAAAGTGTTTTAATATACTTGTTTGCTAGTTCTTTCATCCATGTCATTTCTGAGTACGTTTTTACTTATTTATTTTTTCTTCTGGCTTAAAGTCTGATCTTCCCATTTCTTTGCATGCCTGGTAATTTTTTATTGGGGACTAGGTATTGTTAATTTTATATTCTTGATTACTAAATTTCATTATATTTCTTTAATTAGTTTTGGCTTTTATTTTGGATGCAGTTATGTTACCTAGGATTACTTCGATCCTTTCAAAGACTGCTTCTAAGCTTTATTATGGTGGGTCCAGAGCAGCCATTGCTCTAGAACCAATTTAGACCTCACTACTTTGGCAATATCCTTCTGGGGGTTGTATCTAATTCCTTGTCTATTACAAGGTCTTTCTACTCTGATAGATGTGAACACAAACTATTTACAGCCCTGTAAGAACTCTGGGAATGGTTCTGCCTGCTCCTTTCCAGTAGTCTTGAGTGGGTTCCTCTCATGCATGTGCAGACCAGTACTTAGTCAAAGACTCTAGGGAAGCCTATCGGTAGAACTCCAGAGTGTTCTCTCTATCTCCAGTTCTCTGTCCCACAAATTCTAGTCACTTTGCCCTCCTGGATGTCTAATCTCAGTCACCTCGACTCAGTGAGATCTAGTCCCCCTCCCTGTAGTGCATCCAGGAACTGCCTGTAGGCAGTAAACTGGTACACTCATAGGACTCACTTTGTTTGTGTCCCTTTTCTTAGAGATCACAGGCCTGTGCTGCCTGTCAGCCAATGTCTGAAAACCATTTCTTTCTATATTTTGTCCAATTTTTTTACTTGCTTAAGGCAGGACAGTAAATCTGCTCCCTGTTTTTTTAACTTCTAAATAGAAGTCTCAAACTTATTTTTTAGGGAACGTACATGTTGACTGCTAGTAGATTCCTTTCTTTAAAGAAATTCTGTCATTTAAAATATGGCTTGTGAATAGTTAAAAAGTAGATCTGCATTTAAAATAACAAAATTCTACATGATAAATTAAAATAGGATTTAGGAGATTTAGATCTTCCCCCACCTTGCTATCTAGCATATGATTAGAGAGTAATTCATTGCTATTAGAATGACAGAGGTTTGAAAAAGAATTTCAAAATAAGGCTAAGGCAGACCAGACTGTGATTGACTGCAGATCCATGGTTGTACAGAGCTGTAACCAGTTACTGAGTCTTGGCTGTAAACCCTTTAACTGCCCTACTGTCTATTTAAATTCTTTGTCAGTGGGCTTCAGTGTTTAAATGTTTACTTTGATAAACATCCCAACATTCAAACAAGGAGTAAAACATTCAGAACCATTGAGATAAAGATCAAAACAATAGTGAGAACATCTGACAAATGCTAACTTTGTAAACTGTAGAAGCCTCCACTAACTACAGACTGTCTGACCCCAGAATTAGGACTTTTCTCCCTGTCCTTGCTGGCCACACTGAAAATAAGTGAGGCTAATTACAATAATCTATCCTAGGGGCAGGTTATTTGGGGCAATAAATCAACCTCAACTGTTAACCTTTGGTGTGTGTGTGGGGGGGTGTGTGTGTGTGTGTGTGTGTTTATGTGAGAGAGGGAGAGAGAATAGATATGTAAACATGATGCATGGTCACTTATTTATTTAGTATCTTATATATGCCAGGCATTTTAATCTTCATAACAGCCCTGCCAACTCAGTTTTTAGGTATACATATAAGGGATTTAATTAAAAAGCTGAGATCTAGAGATACTAAATGATGAGTTCAAGTTTTTCCATTATACTATGCTGTTTCTCACAATGCCATGCTGTATTACCCTCAGTAGCACCATAATTCAGTTGTCAGTAGACCACAAACACAACCTTGGGTCATCCGTCTTGCAGTCATGTACTCTGGGCCACAGGAGGCATTGGAAGACAGAGTTTGATGGATAATTACAGCTTTTTTCATTAGGAAAATAATTTGAAGTTCATGGTTTACATACAGTGGATCAAAACAGCAATAAAGCAGTGAATACACTTTGTTATTATCTATCGAGGCCAGTTTTACTGAAAAAGACTGATATATCCCCAATACCATACCACCTGCTGCTCAAAGACAAGCCTTTTAGTTTGAGGTTGTAGTCACTATTGGCAAAGCCTGACTGTGTTTGCAACTGTCTTTTAAACTTACAGTCTTCATAAAGAGCCTTCACTTTTGAGATTGTTGCCATTGAATGATTTTTCTGTGGCTGTTTACTAGCTGGGCCTGAATAATCTCCTGCACCAGCCACTTTGCCTGCGGTCTCCTTTATTTCATTCATCATGAGGAAGCCACCTCAGGCTCCCATTGTCATTTCTCTCTGCCTATATGTCAGTGTCCAGTGTCGGTGGACTGGCTATATTTCAATACTTCAGTGTTAGATAGTAGCCCTAATAAATGCTTGTCAATTTAGCAACAGTAGTTATCCAATTATTTCTGTTGTTGTGGTATAGACAGTCTTGATTATAACTACTTAAAAGTCCGGGCCAGGCACCGTGGCTCACACCTGTAATCCCAGCCGTTTGGGAGGCCGAGGCGGGTGGATCATCTGAGATCAGGAGTTTGAAGACAGCCTGGCCCGTCTCTACCAAAAATACAAAAATTATCCAGGTATGGTGGCACGTGCCTGTAATCCCAGCTACTTGGGAGGCTGAGGCAGGAGAATTACTTGAACCCTGGAGTCAGAGGTTGCAGTGAGCTGAGATCGTGCCACTGTACTCCAGTCTGGGTGACAAGGGTGAGACTCCATCCCCCCTCCAAAAAAAAAGTCCATATGTAAGATCCCTGATGATAACCCTGAGTTTCCTATAAAGATGAAAATGCTACCAGCCTTTACTTTGGCTTGTGACTAATTGGGCATTAGTGCCTTACTTTTGAAATCTATGTCAAGCTTTTAATTCTGTTTCTGAATTTTTCAATGACCATGCTATCCTTCAATTACAAGATTTATGCTCCTGATGCATCATCAATACTCTTTCAAGTTTTATTTTCTAGTATTAGAGATAAGTTGCACCGAACTTGAGTATTTGCCACTTATTAGGGTAGGGGCTAGATAGGGTACATATATCTGGCACTGTATCAGTGAGGGGTTTTTTCAGCGTGAAATGTGCTGGCCTGTACAAGGATTAAATCCCTAACTTTGGTTTTATTAGTGATCATGCTTTTTATATACAGAATGAGGATTCCAGATTCATGCATTGTTTATTTATTCCTCTTCACCAAAATTTAGGGTAAAGCTGGTGGCAATTGAATAGAAAAGGAAAAGTGATGTTTAGTGTTTGTGTGCACACCACGTGTGTGTGTGTACAGTGACACTTTGATTTTTAAGTTACCATATAATTAATAGTTAAGAGAAAGGCTCCAAGGCCAGTCTAACTAGAATTCTGGCTCTTCCAGTTACTAATTATAATTGTAACCCTAGTCAAGTTACTTAACCTCTCTGTGTTATTGTATCTTGTGACCTTGATCAATTTACTTTAGTTCTAATATATTTTTTTGTGGATTCCTTAGGATTTTTCACAAACACAATTATGTTGTTGGCAAATAACAGTTTTACTTCTTCCTTTCCAATCTTTAAACCTTTTTTACCTGCCTTATTGCACTGCCTAGTACCTCCAGTATGATATCGAATAGACAATTGAATGGCCATTCTCAATCTTAGGGGGAAAACATTCAGTCTTTCCCTTAATAAATATGATGTTAGCCGTAGGTTTTTGTTAGATGTTCTTTAAGAAATTGAGGAAGTTTTCTTCTATTCCTGGTTTGTTGTGAATTGTTATGGTGGTTGAGTATTGAATTTTGTCAAATGATTTTCCTTTGTCTATAAAGATGATCAGGCCAGGCGTGGTGGCTCACGCCTGTAATCCCAGCACTTTGGGAGGCCAAGGCAGGTGGATCACGAGGTCAGGAGATCGAGATCATCCTGGCCAACATGGTGAAACCCCACCTCTCCTAAAATACAAAAAATTATCTGGGCATGGTGGCTCGCGCCTGTAGTCCCAGCTACTCAGGAGGCTGAGGCAGGGGAATTGCTGGAACCCAAGAGGTGGAAGTCACAGTGAGCCAAGATCGTGCCAGTGCACTCCAGCCTGGGCGACAGAGCAAGACTCCATCTCAAAAAGAAAAGAAAAGAAAAAGATGATCATATGATCACCTTCTTTATTAATATGCTGATTTACATTGCTAGATTTTTTATGTTAAACTTTTCCTTAATATAACAACAACAAAAAAGCAAAACAAAAAAAAAAAAAACCAGAGATGTTCCAGTATGTTTTTCTGTGCATTTTTGGGGAACTAGCAGTATCTTAAGGTAGTTTAGAATCTCTAGGTTTATTCTCTAGTTGTCTCTCAATTTAAAGACTGTATGTTAACGATATAATAATCAACAGCAATATATCTTCTGGGAGGGAACAAATGATTATATTGAGACTTCTTGATTAGTGATTTAAGTATATTTTAGAGAAATATAAACCAGTACAAGGAGAATATCATATTTATACTAACTTTCAGATTATTTATTTCTCCCATAATTCATAGAAAAATAATTTTAATGCTTTTGAGAACTTCCTTTTTAAAGAAATGAATATACTGGGTAATGAAGCTGGCTGGCTAAATAAGACATATAAGTATCGAAATGTAATTCATTCCATATTTAGAAATTATTTTGAGCTAGTAGTCATAATAAATGGAAGTCTCTAGGTAAAGAAAGACTTGGTTCTTCATGGGGGGATAAACAAAACAAGGACCTCCATAGTTGGTGCCTTTATTTATCATTCTTGCTATTTAACTGTGACCATAATATAATGTTTGTTCTCTTTATATAAAGGAAGGTTTTTGTTGTTTGTTACTATTTCCAGTCCTGTTTAATTATAATGGCTACTATTTTTGTAAAGAAGGTATTTTAAAATCAATGTTTAAATGTAGTAAAAATGATTCATTCCCCCAATGCCAGTTCCAGTCCTACAAATGGAAATAGCACTGAGGAGGACATCAGCTGATTTAATCTTCCATTAAGGTTTTATTTGCATAGCCCTTGATCCCTAAAGGCTTAGTCTGCCCATTGCCTCAACAAACCCTTTGTACAAATAAAATTGAATCAAGCAGATGAGTGAGTAAGTGTGTCTGGATAGCAGCCCTGGAATATCACTACCCTTCTCATGTGCAAAGCTACATTTCCCAGCCCTTTCTGCATACACACAGGCTGTGGGGTCAAACCCGATTAGGTGCTCTCATCAACTCTTTTACAGGATTGGCCTTTTCAGCTTCAAGAAGCAGCATGACCTGTTCCATTCAGCGACTGTTCTTAGCCCATTCTTTAGCTCTGTCTGTTACGTTCCCATGGAGTGAGGCTCTGGCTTCTCCTGCACATGCTCCCTGAGAGAGTCATTCACAAAGACAATCTGCTCTCCAAGGAAAAGCAGCAAAGCCAGCTGAGGAAAGAGATGATGGATCATGCCAACCAGAGGGGAAGAGTAAGGCATATTAAAAATGACATCAGTGCAGTAATCCCACAGGGATTAATACAAATTGAACTGGTATGTTTTTCCTGGAAATTCCAGCTCATTCCAGGCATTCATTTTTTCCATAAAGGAGTGGGGGTAGGTTTGATTCTTTCCATGTGACAAGCAATTCAGCAGCAGAGGCAATTAAGCCTTATTGACCGGCACTATACAAAACTACTAAATATTCAACAAACAGACCTTCCAGAGAAAATACATGAGGTCATTATAGTAATAGTTTCCCCTTTGGGTATTCTTTCAAAATATATTTATTTAGTTTGGGTGTGAGAGAATATAATGCCTATAAGGATAGTTTAAAATGGCAGGAAACAATCACGTTTTAAGTATGTGACATTCTGTTTGCATTATGTGAATAAATTTCTGCCTCTTTGCAATGAGTTCAGTTCACCAAATATATATTATGAGCCACCTACCCAATGATGGATGAATGTTACTCTTCTAGCTGGCCGAAAACCTATGTATGGACCAAGTGGGACAGACTATAGAACTGGAAGAATGTGGACTTCTGTGCTAACTGGTGATAGATAGGTTGGGCCTGGAAAGGGCTGGTCTGAGGTCGCCTATTAGATATAAAGGAACTCTAGTTTATTTTTTAATAATGAATGTTATTTTTATTACAAAAGTATATATTTTCATTATAGAAGATTTGGGGTAGAGGAATAAGCACAGGCAAGAAAAAAACCTGTTATCCTAGCACCCCAAAGTAATGCTGTTAACGTTTTGTTTTATATCCTAGTTTTTTAAGTTTATGAGTGCATACATTTTCTTATTTTAAAAAAGATCTTGTCTTACTCTTTCATAAACTGATTTTATCACCTTACTATGAACCTTTTTGTGTCATTAAATATGATATTCTATTTTATGAAAGTATAATTACTAACCCTTACCAATGGGATTTTAAATCTTTAATTTCCTCTCTTGTAATGACCATTCGGGTAGCTAAATCTTTGTGAACCCTTGGGATTATTTTTAAGATATATTCATAAACATGGAATTACTGGGTTAAAACCTGTATAAAATACTATGGCTCTAGATGTATATTTTTAAAACATACCCCAATTTATATGTCTTTCAGCAGTGAGTATGTGAGAAAATTTGACTTCTAAGCTACACATGATTGAACAATATCAAACTCTATATTTGTATTTATTTACTTGTATATTCTTGCACTCTGATTAAATTCTCAAGCTTGATGTAAAGTAGTTATCATTGTTCTCAGTATTCAACTAGTGGTCTACAACAAGTATGTAGGAGATGGGGGAAGAGATGAATTCCTGAGAGTCTGGTTCTCTCCTGGGGCTCTTAAGCCCTGGGATGGTAACAAGGAAGTCAAGAAGACTGGCATTTTATCTTTTTGTCCCAAGTCCTAGATAAAGGATGAGAGATATACTTAAAACCTCCTAAAAACAACCAGGCGTGGTGGCTCATGCTTGTAATCCCAGCACTTTGGGAGGCCAAGGCAGGTGGATCACAAGGTCAGGAGTTTGAGACCAGCCTGGCCAACATGGTGAAACCCCGTCTCTACTAAAAATACAAAAAAACTTAGCCAGTGGCACATGCCTGTAGTTCCAGGCTACTCAGGAGGCTGAGGCAGGAGAATCACTTGAACCTGGGAGGTGGAGGTTGCAGTGAGTCGAGATCGTGCCACTGCACTCCAGCCTGAGCAACACAGCAAGACTTCATCTCAAAACAAAAACAAAACAAAAAGAAACCTACTAAAAACAGAAAGGGTATCTAATCTTCAAGAGCTTACTGTCTAGTCAGGAGAAAGAACATACATCCACATGAAGCAAACTAGTGCAAATAAATTCATACAATTCAAACTATTTTCTTATTGGTTAATGATTTAAATATGTTATTCTTTTTGCTTGTAAACAGATTCTGACGTGATGTGACAAAAATAGACTGACGGATTCACTCCCTCTCCAGCTTTCCATCACACTTAATCCAGAAACTTTCACTTCCAGTAATGGCGAGCTAGGTAATTAGGATGACAAGCATTATTCACATAATGCTAACAGAATGTCACATACTTAAAATGTGATTGTCTTCTACTATTTTAAACTGTCCTTATAGGCATTATATTATCTCTCACAACTTAAAAAACAGAGAAATAAATTTTTTAAATTTTCTTACATGTTCTAAAAAGCTAACAAAATAATAAAATAGGCTTGGGCCAAAATCTAGGGTAAAACAAGAACCCACAGAGGTAAACTCACCATTCAAAGCCTCTTTCTCCCCACTCACACCTTGTTTGTGCTCTGGACCCACATGATCAGGGACAGGCCAGAAACCTGACCACAGAAAACACCAATATCAGGAATGCCATCTCCTGAGAAAGCTAACCTGATGACTGCTTCATTGTATTTAACTTCATCTATTTCTATGAAACACATTGATTGTACCATTTTTTTAAAGTGTTGATATTATTAGGTATATAAATTTGCTTCCATTGTTTTAAAATAAAAATACTCTCTCTTAGAATAATGAATTTGAAAAGTACCTCTCTTTCTCTGAAGGCATTTACTAGTCTGAATGAAATATCTGTGTAGTCAGGCTGAGTTTTTGGTAGTCTTATAGGGGAAGGAAGACAGGAATCAAAGCTGAGAGCCTGCCCAGGGTAAGAAATCTGATAAACCACTTCCCTGTTTAATCCAGGAATCTCAAGCACTCCATCTTCAAAGTAAGAGTGAACTAGAAGTAAACCATTACTGGAGCAACTCAAGTTTGTGTCAGGTAGTCCAGGGTACCTCAAACTTTTGACATAGATAGACTAGGATGGTTCCATACTAGTAGTGTCTTCTGGTGCTTGACAGAAGCAAAGAAAAATCATTTCTAGAGAATGGTGCCATTATCTTAGGATATTTATTAACCTTGAAAATATTTATTTTCTAGTATAATGACCAACAGTCAAAGATAACACTTTCACAAAATAACAAGATACCCTGAGTAGTAAACAGCGGAAACAACACAGAGTCCCACAGAAACTTCAGAAATTGCAATCATTAGATAGACTGTAAAGTAACTATCCTATGTATAAAGAGATTTTTTAATGAACTTGAAAATATCTGCAAGAAGAGAGTCTATAAAAAGTATTGTAACAGATTATTTTAAAACTAAATAGAACTTACAAAAGTGAAAAATATAACAATCAAAATTATGAACTCAGTGAACATATTAATCAGTAGATCATACGCAGCTGAGGTCAGAACTGAAAGATGAGTCTGAAGAAATCATCCAGAGTGTAGCAGAGAAGAGGAAATGATGATAGGAAAAGATAGGGTAAGAGACATGGAGGTAAAGTAAGAATACCTACTAACATACCCTTATGAAAGTCCCAGAAGATAAGGAAAGAGAGTTTTGGTACAGAGGCATATTAGAAGAGATGGTAGCAGAGAATTTTCCTTAATTGATATAAAACACCAATCCACAGATTAAAGAAGCCTAATAAATTTATTATTCTGATAAGTAGACCCAGGCAGAAGGGCAGAAGGAAAATTTATCTCAGATGGGTATCCCAAAAGGAAAATTAAAGGCATTTTGAGGCAAACAAAAACAGAGTTTGCCTCTATTACATCAAATGTAAATGGACTAACTGTTCCCATTAAAAGACAAAGATTGTCATACTGGATAAAATAATACTAAAACTCTCTGCTGTTTGTAGAAGACACACCTGAAATATGTCAGTAAGTTTTCAACTGTGGGTGATTTTGCCCTCAAGAAGATATTTAACTGTGTCTGGACTTATTTTTGGTTATCATAACCTGGGCAAGTGCCATTGTAAACTACAACGCATAGAACTGCACCCCCCCGCCCCCCACACACACACAAGGAATTACCTGGCCCAAATATCATGGTTGGAGAAACCCTGATATAAGTAAACAGAAAAGTTAAAAGTGAAAAGAAATGAAAAGGTAGTAAAGAAAATATATACCAAAAGTAAGCCCAATTGCTACATTAATTATAGACAAAATTACAATGACTCAGAAAATACTTCTAGAAATAAAAGGGATTACTTCAAAATAATAAATGTCTACTTGCAAGGAAAATCTAAGAATATTAAATTTATATTCATCGAATAAAATGGCCTCAAAATACTTAAAGCAAAAATTCCACAACTCTAAGGAAAAACACAAATTCATTATCAAGGTGTTTTATATTTTCATTCTTCTCTCAGCATTTGATATAAAAAGCAGGCAAAAAGCCCCAGTAAAAACATGTAAGATTTGAATAACACAATTGTCAAATTTCACCTAGGAACATATATATAGCACTGTACTTAACAACTGCAGAATATATATTATTTTCAAGCATACCTGGAAGGAATATTTATAAAAGTTGACTCTGGCCGGGCGCGGTGGCTCACGCCTGTAATCCCAGCACTTTGGGAGGCTGAGGCGGGTGGATCACGAGGTCAAGAGATCGAGACCACCCTGGCTAACACGGTGAAACCCCGTCTCTACTAAAAATACAAAAAATTAGCTGGGCGTGGTGGCGGGCGCCTGTAGTCCCAGCTACTCGGGAGGCTGAGGCAGGAGAATGGTGTGAACCCAGGAAGCGGAGCTTGCAGTGAGCCGAGATGGTGCCACTGCACTCCAGCCTGGGCGACAGAGCGAGACTCCATCTCAAAAAAAAAAAGTTGATTCTATACTGTTTCACAGAGCTAGTATCAACAATTTCATAGGATTAAAACCCCACATAATTATGCTGTCTGACCACAGTGTATTGTTAGCATTCAATAAGAAAAAGATGACTGGAAATACCAATATTTGGAAATTAAGCAGTACACATATATAATCTATCACAGTAGAAATTAGAAAATATTCCTGACTGATCATGAAAAATACTATATATAAACTTTTCAGTAAATAATTCATCTATCTCAAGAAGTTAGGGGAAAAAACAGCAAATTAAATCTGAAGAAAGTAGAAGGAAAGAAATAATAAGAAAAGTACAGGAATTAATGAAATAGAAAACACTTACAGAGAGGATATGCAAAGCCAAAAGGTGATTCTTTTTAAAGACTGATAAGACTACTGCCAGGTGCAGTGGTTCACACTTGTAATCCCAGCACTTTGGGAAACTGAGGCAGGTGGCTCACTTGAGGCTAGGAGTTCAAGATCTACCTGGCCAACATGGCGAAACTCTGTCTCTACTAAAAATACAAAAATTAGCCAGGCATGGTGGTGCATACCTGTAGTCCCAGCTACTTGGGAGGCTGAGGCACAAGAATTGCTTGAACCCAGGAGGTGGAGGTTGCAGCAAGCCAAGATTGCACCACTGCACTCCAGCCTGGGCAACACAAAGCGAGACTCTGTCTCCAAAAAAAGAAAAAAAAGAAAAACAGAAAGACTATAAATCCTTATAAAGACTGATTGAGGAGAAAAGAGAAAGACACAGATAACCAAAATCAGGAATGAAAAGGAAGACATCACTGCAGATCCTAGAGATATTATAAAGAATACTTTTTAAAATAAATGAACTTCTTACTCTGGGTAAACAAAGCCCTGTCTCATCTAATTCGTACATTCATCTCATTTTATACGGTTTTCGCTCTTGTCTACTGTGCAGCCATTAAATATGCCAAGTTTGTTTCTCTCATAGGGTCTTCATTACCAACTAATGCAAAGTAATGCAATGACTGTCTCCTTGTCTCAGATTTAAATATAACCTCCTCAGAAAGGCCTTTCCTGACCACTCAATCTAAGGTAGCCACCTGATATTCTTCATACCATTCAGTTTTAACTCCTTAATGAGCTCATGCTATTTACTTCGTAATTGTTTGCTCCCCACTCCAGATATAAAACACATCAGAGTAGGAACCTTATCTTGCTCATCACTCTATCCCAGAGTGCTCGATAAATATTTGTTGATTGAAGTACAGTCTTCTGATTCAGTCACAGAGAGGTGGGCCATGAGGGAAATAAGGAAAAACGTAGAAACAGGAAATAAATAAAAATCAGAAACAATTTAAGATCCTATTGTGTGCAAAAGTGAAGTGGAAAGAAGAGACAAGAAAATACATAAAGGGATTAAAAGAAAGAGAGAAAAATAATTAGATAGTACTGCTGTTATGTTTTGGAAAAACTCTTAATTAGAAGGAAAAGAACTAACTTTATTAAGCTACCTCAGTGTAGGAAAACTAAATTACCAGATGATGTGGGTTTTTTTTTTTTTTTTTGAAAGATGTTATTTCAATTTACAGTCATCACCAAAATTATTTTCCTCATTTTCAACCTTTTCCTAGGAAGAAAAGAAAGTGAGTTATTTTATTCTATAGAAGGAAAAACAAAAGCCTATTTGTTTTAATCAAGTAAAATTGTCAAAGATGACTGGCAGCGCCATTCACTGAGAAGGAATATTAGGAGAAGTGTTTTGCAGGGAAATCATGAGTTTCAATTTTAACAGGTTAAAATTTAGATATTTTGAAATATCCAAGTAGAGGTGTTGACAAGATAATGGGATACGTCACTCAGAGGAGAGGTCTGAGCTGGAGATCTAAATCTTTGATGTATGGATGGTAATTGAAGCCATAGGCATAGATGTGAGTGTCTAGAGAGAAAGAACAGCATATGAAAAAAATGGGGTTTTGTGGATGTATCTTAAGGAGCTCCAATATTTAATGGTTAGGTGGTAGGAGACAAGCCTTTGAAGGAGACTGAGAAGGAATGGTCAGGAGAATATGGTTTCATGAAAGCCAAGGGGATTTACTGTTTCAAGGAGAAGAATGGTCAGCAGTGTTGAATGCTGCTGAGGCACCAAAGAAAATGAGAATTGAAAATGTTTATTACCTTTAGTGACATTGAAGTCTTTGACCTCAGTGAAAGTAATTTTAGCAGAGTGGAGATGGAATCTGAGTCATTTTAACATCCACAGTACCTTTCCGTAGAGTAGATATTTGATATGATTTTTCATTTGCTTTACCATGAAATGTATAATTATGCAGAATAATGTATAATGTATATGTAGTATTTGAAGAAAAAAGTGAACAACATTTATCCATAACCCAAGTTAGGAAACAGAACTTTAGAAGACACCCATATGCTCCTCCCTGTTTGCATCTACCTTCTTCATCTGCCCAGATGTACCACACTTACTATTGTAATAAGTTTTCCCACCAAGTGCGGTGGCTCACGCCTGTAATCCCAACACTTTGGGAGGCCAAGGCCGGTGGATCACAAGGTCAACAGATCAAGACCATCCTGGCCAACGTGGTGAAATTCCATCTCTACTAAAAATACAAAAATTAGCTGGGCGTAGTGGTGGGTGTCTGTAGTCCCGGCTACGCGGGAGGCTGAGGCAGGGTAATCACTTGAACCTGGGAGATGGAAGTTACAGTGAGCCAAGATTGCGCCGCTGCACTCCAGCCTGGTGACAAAGCGAGACTCCATCTCACAAAAAAAAAAAAAAAAATGGACCGGGCACAGTGGCTCACGCCTGTAATCCCAGCACTTGGGAGGCCGAGGCAGACGGATCACGAGGTCAGGAGATCAAGACCATCCTGGCTAACACAGTGAAACCCCGTCTCTACTAAAAATACAAAAAAAAAAAAAAAGTGCCGGGCGTGGTGGCAGGCGCCTGTAGTCCCAGCTACTCGGGAGGCTGACTGAGGCAGGAGAATGGCGTGAACCTGGGAGGCGGAGCTTGCAGTGAGCAGAGATCGCACCACTGCACTCCAGCCTGGGCCACGGAGCAAGACTCCATCTCAAAAACAACAACAAAAAAGTTTTCCCTTGCTTTTCTTTTATAGTTTTACCACATATGAGTGATTTCCTAAACAATATACTGTTATTTTTGCAATATACGTTTTTAGTTTTAACTGGTTTTGAACTCTGTATAAATGGAATTATATTGTATTCATTCAGTCTTGCTTCTTTTGTTCAACATTATCTTTCTGAGATTTGTCTGTGTTGACACCTGAGATTGTATGTCATTTTCATTGTTGTATAGTATTCCATTGAATTAACATGCCATAATGTACTTTTACAGTCTGCTTTTGATTGGTATTTGGGTCATTTCCAATTTTTTGGTTTTTTGCTTTAAAAAGCAATTCCACCATGAACATCATTATCATGTCATCTTATGAATATGTGCAAGAGTTTGTCTAAGATAGGTGTATAGATAAGAATATAATTGCTAGGCTGTACTGTATGGGTATGTTCAACTCTACTGTGAAATACCAAACTGTTTTCTAAAGCAATTGAATCATTTTTTACTCCTACCCATTCCATATGAACATTACCATTGTTCCATATCCTCCCCAGTGTTTGATATTGTCAGTCTCTAGAATTGTTGCCAATTTCATGAGTATGAAATTTTATCCTATTGTAGCTTTAGTTTGCATTTTCTTGATTATTAATAAAGTGAAGTTTTTAAATGTGTATTGGACATGTAGGATTTCACAAAAGAGAAAATTCAATTCAAGTGTGATGCCCATTTTTCTGTTTTATCTTTTGCTTTTGAGTTACAGGTATTTTTAAAATATTTTTGATGCAAATTCTCTTTTTGTTATGTGTGACAGAAATATTTTTTCTCAGGGTAAGACTTGTTATTATGCCTTTAATGAACATAAATTTTTTCTTTTAATGCAGTCAAAATTATCAGTCTTGTTTAAAATATCCTTTCCTACTCTTAAAGTCATTGTTTTCTCCTACATTTTCTTCTAAAAGTCTTGTATTTTTGTCTATTCCTCTTAAATATTTAGTCTACTTTAACTTGGCGGGGGGGTTGCTGTGAGGTGGGAGATTAGTTTCATTTTTCTATGTGGATGCTTGGTTTTCCCATACTATTTAATGAGATGTCCAGTCCTTCCCTACTGACCTGATAAACCCATCTGTCATGTAACAAGTGTTCATAAATGTGTAGGTCTATTTTGGGAACCTCTGTTTGGTTCCGTTAAGTGGTAAATGTTTAGCAAGTAGCTCTTCCCACTCCTTTCCCATACACAAAAAGCCCTGATTTGTAGTATTTGCTGATTTCCATGGTATAAATACTCCCACAATGACCAGTTGCAAGCTTCCAATTTGGTATCACTAAATGCAGAGCTGGTAAGAAGTGCTAACAGTTAGAGGTCAAGAACAGGGTCTATCCCAAAGACAGTGCTAATGCCAAACTTTCTTAACTAGTAGAGCTTGATATCAGGGCAATTCTCACATTGTCTTCTTTAGGGGTGATCTGCCTATTCTTGGTCTTTTGCATTTCCATATATATTTTAGAATTAACTTATAAAACCTCTTTTAAAACATTTTTGGGATTTTTTTTAAATTACACTTAATCTATAGATTGATTTGGGAAGAAATAACATTTCTATAATACGGAGTTTTCCAAACCATAAACATAGTATATCTCTCCATTTATTTAGGTCTTCTAAAATGTCTTTAAATTTGTATGATTTTCCCCATAAGTGTCTTGTGCATCTTTTGTTAGTTATATTCCTGGATACTTCATCCTTTTTTATTTCTTTTTTTTTTTTTTTTTTTTTTTTTTTTTTTTTTTTTTTTTTTTTTGAGACGGAGTCTCACTCTGTCGCCCAGGTTGGAGTACAGTGGCACAGTCTCAGCTCACTGCAAACTCTGCCTTCCGGGTTCACATCATTCTCCTGCCTCAGCCTCCTGAGTAGCTGAGACTACAGGCACCTGCCACCATGCCCGGCTAATTTTTTGTATTTTTAGTAGAGATGGGGTTTCACCATATTAGCCAGGATGGTCTTGATCTCCTGATCTCATGATCCACCCGCCTTGGCCTCCCAAAGTGCTGGGATTACAGGCATGAGCCACTGCGCCAGGCTATACTTCATCCTTTTTATTGCATAGGTTTTTGTTTGTTTGTTTGTTTCCTAAGGGACAGAGTCTCACTCTGCCATATAGGCTGGAGTGCAATGATGTGAGATGTGAGCATAGCTTACTGCAGCCTCTAATTCCTGGGCTCGCTCAATCCTCCCCCCTCAGCCACCCAAGTAGTTGGGACTACAGGTGTCAGCCACCACACCTAGCTAAAGTTCTTAAAAAAAATTCATTAGAGACAGGGTCCTGTTACACTGCTCAGGCTGGTCTCAATCCCCTGGCCTCAAGCGATGCTCCCACTTCAGCCTCCCAAGTAGCTGAGATTGCAGGTGTGAGCCACCACACCTGGCCACAGTGTAGTTTTCAAAATTTCATTTTAACTCTTTATTGCTAATACATAGAAATACATTTGGTTTTTACATATTGACTTTGTAGCCAGAAATTTGTAAAACTCTTATTAGTTCTAATCATTTAACTGTAAATCTAATCAGAATATATTTGTATATAAATTATGTAATTTGCAAATAATGACAATTTGTTTCTTCTTTCCCTATATTTTTACTTTATCCACTCGAATTCTTTTTCTTGCCCTACTGTGATAGCTAGGATTTCCATTACAACATTAATGCAGTGGAGATAGCAGGTACCCTGTCAGTTTTCACCATAAAGTATAGCATCTTATCACATATTTGAAAAGAATATTGAGGGTTAAATTAGGTTGTATGGACTAGAAAAGCTATAGGTGTCTTTGCAGAAGAGACCTATAGTTAAGGAAGGCTCTTGGTTAAAATCTTGAAATCCAGACTGAATAGACTTTGCACAAATAAGAAAAGCCATGCCAGGGCAGGAGAAGGGGAATAGCAAGAAAAAAGTCAGGAATGAGCATGACATATGGGTGGCAGTGTAAGAAAGCTTAGTGTCCATTTTGATGAAATCAGCAAATCCTATCAGCTCAATCTTCAAAATACATTTAGAATCAGACTTCTTACTACCTTTATCACAGCACCCTAGTTCAAACTAACATATCTCTTGCCTATCTAGATAAAGTATCCAGATTGTTGCAAAAGCCTCCCCAGTCTCTGCCTCAGCTCTCCCTTCTACAGCGTCTTCTCCATGTATCTCTGTGATACTCCATGTCGTATCATCCAGAGTGATACTTTAAAAAAGGAACTTAGTTGATGTCACCCCTTTACTCCCAACCCTCTAACAGCTTTCCATCTCACATGGAGGAAAGCTGAAGTCCCTATAGTGGCCCACAAGACCCTACATCAGGGTTTCTCAACCTTGATACTATTGACATTTGGGGCCAGTTAACTTTATTGTCGGAGTGGGGGGTCGGGGGCAGTGTCCTGTGCATTGCAGGATGTTTAACAGCATTATAGGCCTCCACTTACTCATTTCTATGGCATGCCACCCCTAGCTGTGACAATCAAAAATGTCTCCAGATATTGCCAAATGTCCCTTAGGAGGTAAAACTGCCCTCAGTTGAGAATCACTGGCCCGCATGATGCAATCTGCACCATACCCCATTCAACCCGACTTCAGTCATACTGGGGTCTTTACTATTCTTTGAACACACGAAACATGTTCCCACCTCAGGGCCTTTATAGCTCTTCTTTTCTTTGCCTGGCATGCACTTGGCCCAAATAGCTACATGGCTCACTCCCTCATTTCTTTCAGGTTTCTGCCCCAAGGTTCGATGACTACCCTATATAATAGCAACCTCTCCTACCATGCCAGCACTCTGTCCCCTTGGCCCTGCTTTACTGTTCTTCAAAGCATTTAACACACCTGATATTCATTTTCTGTCTTCCCCAACTAGAATGTAAATGCCACAAGGAAGGGACTTGGTCTGTTTTGTTCACTGCTGTATCCCTAGTGTCAAGAACGGTGCCTGGCACATGGTTGATGTGCAATGCATTGTTGAATGAATGAACAGGAATGGTGGATAAGTGGAGCCAATTAGAGAGCAGTGACTATCACGCTAAGTTGCATGAATCTTTTCTAAAAAGTTAACCATTAAGGTCTCTAATTAAGGGAATGGACTATAAAACCAGCGTTATAGAAAGATTAAACTGGTGGAGCTGGGAATGATGAGTTAGAGGGAAAGTGACACCAGAAAGAAGGAAAACCTATTAGAAGCCCATTGCATTTACTCAGCCACATTATGATGAGGGCCTAGTGGTAGCAATCAGGATGCCCAAGATTGGAGAGAATATATATTGTACAAGTAGCTGCCAGATGCATGAAGAGCCATGACATGACTTAAACTCCATTCAGGCAGATACACATTACCCACGCCACATTTCCTGACACACTCCACATCCTGCAGATGGCCCAGCCTTTACAGACCTCCTGCTCAGATGGCTACTGTGACATCTGCACATGTTCTTCCTATGTTTCTGCAGCTTTGTTCCATCCCACATGTGGCCATTGGAAAAGTTTTCCTCAAAAAAAAAAGTGATCATCCTTGGATACAATTAACAGTATCACCACCTGTCAATGGCTTTACCTCCTTCCTGTTGTTACAAAGGCATTTTTAAAATCTAAAGTAATTAGCAGTATGCAGTTATTTATGGTTAAAAGGAAACAAAGGGCCTCTAAAAAGTGGGATCATATCACTCACTTATTTCAATAAACAAATCAGTCACTCGTTTCTATAAACAAACCCACAGTATTTCTGTGTTACACTTTAAATCTAGAACTGGGGGAGTCTCTGAGCCTCATCTGGCTCAGGAGGCTTCCCAAAAAAACAAAAAAATAACTCTAGAACTAGGCTTGGCCTTCAAGATTCAGTAACAGTTTTTTGAAGCCCAACCCTAGTTCTAGATTGAGTTTTTATTTCTCCCTCATTCTTTCAACTCCCATTCTCTCACTATGCTAAGGAAATAGTGTCATTTAGGAATACCACTATTAAAGTGCACATTCACCACTGCCACCCCCACCACACAAATAAGATGGATATTATTTATTTATTTATTTATTTAGGGGCAGAGTCTTGCTCTGTTGCCCAGGCTGGAGTGCAGTGGTGCAACGTCGGTTCACTGCAACCTCCATCTCCCAGGTTCAAGCAATTCTCCTGCCTCAGCCTCCTGAGTAGCCAGGACAACAGGCGCCCGCCACCACACCCAGCTAATTTTTTGTATTTTTAGTAGAGACGGAGTTTCACTGTGTTAGCCAGGATGGTCTGGATCTCCTGACCTTATGATTCGCCCACCTCGGCCTCTCAAAGTGCTAGGATTACAGACGTGAGCTACCACACCTGGTCCAAGATGGATATAATTTTTATATTACAAAAATATTTATAATTGCACTGGAATCTGTTAACCTTCAGACAATTCCTTTAATGCTTTTATTTATTTATTTATTTATTATTTTTTAATGTAGACAAGAATGAGATGATGATGCACTGACATACCTCCTTTTTTACTAACACAAAGGGCAGATATCTGAAGCACATTTTTCCAACATGGATCTTTTCAGTTAATAATATACCTCAGAGATCTTTCCTGTCAACATGTACAATTCTTACTCTTTTATGCTTTTATACTTACTATACTATTTTAACTGCTTCAGAGTATTCAGTTATGTGCATACGTACAGATGTGGATATGAATGAGTGTGTGTGATAGTGGTTAAGAGCTTGAGTTCTGGAAGCAGACTGCCTGTCCCGGAATCCTGCTCTGACACCTTCTATATGACTTTAGACCAGTATCTTAACCTCTGTGAGTCTCATTTTCCACATTTATAATAAGGTCAAAGTAGCAATGCCTATGACATGGAATTGTTGTGAAGATTAAATGAGATAATTCATGTCAGACATTAGAGCCTGGCTGCCACATAGTAAGTGCTTAATAAATGTTAACTGCTAGCATTTTCATTCTTGTCTTTGCTGCTATTATTATTCCTAGTACTGCATTACTGGTAAATACTTGATTTGTTTCCAGGTTTTTGCTATAACAAACAATGCAGTGGTAAATATCCTTGTACATAGATCTTAAAATAACTTGGGGGATGTGTATCCCTGAGTGCAAACTCCTATGAACAGAATTGTTGGGTCAAAGAGTATGCAGCTAAAAATGTTGCCAAATTGCCCTCTGAAACAGATATTCCAAATTACATTCTTACCAGCAGTATAAGAAGTATATTACCTTACATGAGCCCTCAGTATTATCAAATTTCTAAATGTTTACCAATCTTATACTTAGTTTGACCTGCATCTTTTTAGATATGAATGAGGTTAAACATCCTTTTATAGGTTTATCACTTATATTTTTTTACAAAAAATAATATATATTAATAATTTTTTACAAATAATATATATTTTTTACAAATAATAATGAACTACTTGCTCATATCCTTTGCCTGTTTTCTACTAAGTTATATCTTTCTTACTGATTTCTAAGAGTCCCCAGTGCCTTGTAAATAAAAATACTGACCTATCAATTTCCAGAAACATAGTTTCTATGGAAATTAGATATAACTGTGAATTACTTATATTCACTTGATTTTATTTTGTAAATATTTTAAAGCTCCCCCACCTCCACTGCCCCCGCCAGTCTCTTGAGCATTCCTACCTAAAGTCACTTGGGGTCAGGGATTATAACTTCTATTCCTTTATTTCCGATTGTTCCCTGTCCCTCTAGTAGCACCGGGATTCTCTGCCAAATTCAGTGACCGCTGGAGGGGCCTTGCTATAGAAATTTCAAAAGAGTGGATTGAGTCATGGTCCTGAAACATAAGCCACACATTAGATTATGTGAAGGCCTGGAAAACAAGAAAACATGTCCAGAGGCTAAGCAGGCTCCTTCTATGCTAGGCACATCTCCAATGGCAAGATGCTTAAGTCTGTTGTAGCAAATAAGAAGACTGACCTGTTCACATGGCATCTGACAGGAAAACGTGGAGCCAAGAACTTGGAGCTTTTTGGAATCCGTTCATCTATAAATCTGTGGCTCTTTAGAACTTTTTCCAAATGGGGGCAGTGATAATGATAATGTGACTATAATGTGGCTCTTGTGAGCTCAGTGTCCAAAGTAATAATACTTCCAGCACCTTTTGTAGGGCACCTGCCGTGTGTGAGTACTATTCTAGAAATCTTACACATATCCTCTTTCTTTCTTGTAGGGTCCCTTCAAGGGTTGTTATTTCTACTTTAAAGACAAGGAAACGGTGACTCAATGTAGTACAGCACCTTGTCCTAGTCACACTCATAGTGCAGCACAGAGGTGGATCCTATTCAGGCCTGAATACCCCAGCCCCACACACTGCTTTGCTCTACTGTTCACTTTGTACATCTGTAGTAGAATTTTTTTGCATTTTGCCTTGTATATAGTTTCATTGTTCTTCCAATACTATAAAAGTCCTTGAACTCTGGAACCAGACTGGTTGTAGGCAGAAACCATGTCTTTTCCACCTACCCTCCAAGCAACAATCAGCGAGGCTATTGAGGTCGACTGGACTTGCCCCAAGAACACTTCATGGTCAATGTCTGAGTCAGGAATTGACTTTAGCCAGCTGTGCCCTCTGTTGTGAAGCCATCCTAGAAACCAGTGCCTCCCATCTGCGCGTGCTTTCTAGCTCTGAAAAATACCAAAAAGTCCCTGGATCTACTAGAATATAGCTTTGGGAAACCAAGAATGCCTGCAACCCCTAGTTCAGCAGGTACTTCAATGCAGAGGGCCAATGTGGGCACAACTGCACTACCAGCTTCTGAATGAATGTTCTGATGGGAAGTGAGCATCCTTTCCCTTATGTTTTGTGCTAAGAATACTGTAGTGTTCAAGCCTAGATACTTTAAGATATATAGACATTTGGAAAATAAAGAAAAGGACAAATGAGAAAATAAAAATCAACAGTAACACTATCACCCAAAGCAGCCATTATTAACATTTGGTATATATCCTCTCAGCTAAGCTATACATTAAGTAACATGTACTTAACAATGGGATTATGCATATTGCATTTGTAACAAGCTTAGTGCCATTTCGATTGGTTATTCCAAATCTAGGGGAAGCCTATTAGACAAAAGTACTCTCCTTCCTGTGGCTGTGATTTAGTGGGGCTAGAGGTAGGGTTTAAATCATAATTACACTTACTTAATGTCATTTAAAATGTTGCAAAGCACTCACATCCTACTGAGGAATCTGATAGTGCTGAAGCAAGACCAGAGTCTACATCTGTACTCCAGCCTCAGAGCCTTTCCACAGTGCTTCTCAGTTTCAGGTTTCAGGAGGAAAGAGAAGCAAAAGGCAGTGCTATCATAAGCAGGGCTAGATGATCTAATGGCAGAGCCACATGGGGTCTTGGTTTTAGATGCAATCTATCTGAGGCATTCTTGTTAATATTATTTAACAATTAATTTTTAAGTATTTTTTTCATGCACAGGAAACAAAGTCCAAAAGATACAGAAGAATATACAGTGAAAAGCATGCCTCTCCCTACTCCCCGGGAGGCATCACTGTCAGCGATTTCTTGTGTATCCTTATCTGAAGCATTCCGAGTTCAAAGGGCAGGCAAGCATTTGCAGAGGTCATCAAGGGCATTTTCCTCTCTCGCATCAGTATTCTCTGCAGAGGTCATCCTGGTAACCAGGCTTCATAACCCTCTACAATATTCCAAAGGAATATCTCCTCCTTTCAAAGTGCATGGTGGATGTATCCTGAGGCAGGATCAAAACCACCCACTGAGACCACCCCAAACAAAGAGGCAGAGCTGCTGTGCTGCCAGAGGAACAGACTTAGGAAGGCCATGGCTGAATCTGGACCAGTCTCAGAGTCAGGAGACTGAGGCCTCATCTGGTCTCTGCTATGGATGGCCTGTAAGCAAGTTACTTAACCTTTCTGCCAAGTCCCTTCCTTGTCTAACAGGGTAAGATTATAATTAAGAGGGCGGCTCAAGGCCAGGAGCGGTGGCTCATGCCTGTAATCCCACTACTTTGGGAGGCCGAGGTGGGCGGATCATAAGGTCAGGAGATCCAGACCATCCTGGCTAACACAGTGAAACCCCGTCTCTACTAAAAAAATACAAAAAATTAGCCGGGTGTGGTGGCAGGCGCCTGTAGTCCCAGCTACTCAGGAGGCTGAGGCAGGAGAATGGTGTGAACCCAGGAGATGGAGCTTGGAGTGAGCCGAGATCACACCACTGCAGTCCAGCCTGGGCGACACAGCAAGCAAGACTCTGTCTCAAAAAAAAAAAAAAAAAGAGGATGGCTCAAAACAATTCCTCTTAAACTTTAATGTGCATATGAGTGACCCAGGGGATCTCGTTACAATGCAGATTCAGATTCAGCAGATCTGGGGTGGGGCCCAAGATTCTGCATTTTCAACATGCTCCAAAGACTCAAGAAGTGGCCCTCAACTACTGGCCAGTGACCTGGTCCCAGGACTAAGCACCTGGTAATGTTTACTTCAGAGCTGAGCAGCTCCCTCTGGAGAACGCTGGCATTCAATTTCCTAAGATTTTTATTTGGCCTCTGGTGCCTGGTGATGGTGCTGCTGCCAGACCCTGTGCGGAATGCTCTGAATATATGGTTCCTCTCTTAATCCTCCCAGCTACTCAGTGAAGTAGATGTTGTGATTATCCCCATTTCACAGATGAGGAAACTAAGGCTTAGAGAGGTGAACATGCTCAAGATTACACAGCTGATAAGAGGCAGAGCAGGCCTTCCCACAGACCATCTGATTCTAGACTTCTCGTGTTAACACTAAACCAAAGAGCGAGTGGCATTCTCCATTTCAGCCTTGAAAGTGAACACCGCAGGAAGTGCTGTACTATGGGGCCTCCTCTTGTGTCTGTGTGGGAGGCGGACACTGCTGTCCATCAGCTCAGAGTGTCTCCTCCAAAGAAACGCATCTCAGCTTGCAAATCCTATACCTCCAATTTTTGTGAAAACCCTTCAAGGATTCTGACCACAGCTCTATCAGTTATGGGGCAGTGGGGCAGGAAGCCTTCTTCCACAAGCCGCTCTCTCCCCATACGAGAGGGTTCCTTGACTGTGAACAGCACTTAGATTGTGTCAGAGGAAAGCCATGGGCTTTAACAGGCCACATCCATTTTCATTTACCTTCCGAAAGAAGATTAAGGAGAAAATTCAATTTTGCCTAATGCCTCCCCCAAATGGCTAATTTATATGCTAATTAGCAAGATAGCAATCGATGAAACTGGTAATCAATATGATATCCAAGGCAATGGTAATGAAATTCATTCTGAGATGCACTGGCAGTGGAAATGAAGCAATTATGCAGAATAAATGGGGCATCTCGGGGAATAAGGGCCCCAGATTGCACTTGACTGCATTATTTCCCCTTTTACCCCTCCCCTCAGCCTTCCGCACCCCATTAAAATCAACTGTCCATTCAGATCCTTTGAGGTACCACACGCCAGCTTCTAACTCTCCAAATACCTGATCCTGCATTAGCCCTGTGGATCTGTGGCCCACCATGGGGGAAACGGAGCTACAGAAAACAACAGGCTCTGAGAAGACTAGGGATACGAACCCTGGAGGAGAAGCAGGGGCTAAATAGGGGCTCTTAAGCCATAGACGGAGTGGTGAATTCATACTTTACTGTCACACCTACTGAGGTTGGCTTAAGATTTTTTAATTCTAAAGCATTATAGATACCATATTGCCCAAAATTTCCACAACTGTCCTAATTTCAAATATTTTGTCCCACGAGTCCATATGTTAAATGATGTGTCCTACATAAGTCCAGTGAGAAGTAGGCCATAGCGTTTCTGTATGATTTAGCCTAGTACTAGGAAGTCTTGTTTCAATCTGGACATTTATTCCAGTGTTTCAGATATTTTGAAGGAGAGGGGAAAGGTGTGATTGCAATTATCTCTGGAGATTTAGGGGCACCGTAGTATCCATTTCACACTTTTCAACTAAGATAATGGAAATTTGTCTTTTACCCCGATGTCTGCTCATTGGAATCACTGGTAATTTGTCCCCGAGTTTTCTTATGAAAAGTTCTGAACATACCAAAAAGTTGAAATAAGTATACAGTGAATGTCACATGTATCCTATCCGGATTCTACAATTAACATTTTACCATACTTGCCTTATCACGTATCTGTCTAACTGTCCATCCCCCTATCCATCATCAGTTCATCTTTTCTTAATGCGTTTCACAATAAATTGCAGGCATCAGGATACTTCAGTCCTAAACACTTCAGTAGGTATATCATTAACTAGAGTTCAATATTTATTTATTTATTTATTTTTCTCTTAAGGTAAAATGTATATACAACAAAATGCACAAATTTGAAGAACGCTATTCTGTAAATTTTGATAGAGGCATACATTGATGTAGTACAAATCCCTATCAACATCACCACAGAAATTCCCTCTTCCCCTTTCCCTGCCATTCACCACCCCTTACCCCACAGAGGCAACCACTGCTTTGATTTTTTTCTATCATAGATTAACTTTATTCTGAGAACTCCGTATAAGTAGAACCATACAGTATGTACCCTTGTATAAGGCTTCTTTTATTCAGCATAGTATTTTTAAATTCATCCATGTTGTTGTACATATTAATATTTTATTTCTCTTTATTGATGAATAGCATTCCATTGTGTGGATATACCACAGATTTGGGGGCTATTATGAATAAAGCTGCTATGAATGTATTTGTACAAGACTTTTTATGAACACATGTTTTCATTTTGCTTGACTGAATTCCTAAGGATGGAATTTCTGGGTTATAGGGTAGATTAATGTTTAGTTTTCTAAGAAATTGCCAGACTGATTTCCAAAGTGGTTGTGCTATTCCTGGGAAGTGGTTTAAAACTGCTGTTTCGTCTGGGCGTGATGGCTCATGCCTATAATCCCAACACTTTGGGAGGCCAAGGCAGAAGAATCACTTGGATCCAGTAGTTCAAGACCAGCCTGGGCAGGGAAGCAAAATGCTATCTCTACAAAAAAATTTAAAAATTAGTCAGGTGCAGTGGTGTGTGCCTGTACTTCGGAGGCTGAGGCAGGAGAATCACCTGAGCCTAGGAGTTCCAGGCTGCAGTGAGCCATAACTGTACCACAACTGTACCACTGTACTCCAGCCTAGGTGACAGAGTGAGACCTTGTCTCAAAAAATAATAATAAAATAAAAACATTGCCTCTCTGCTCCCCCTACCAAAAAATTCTTAGTTAATTACTTGATCAGGAGTGGGGCCCAGGCATTGGTGTTTCCGACATGCACTGCTGTGGTTCTGATTTGCAGCTGGAGGAGAAAGTCACTGAAGGTTTAACATTTAACTCTAGTTTAAAGACATTTGGTGCCTATGATAAGTGCAAAACATTGACTTTTTTTGTTTTTTACTTTGAAAACTGGCTTTCTGTTGCTGTTCCCGTTTTTCCTTTACTGTTTTTTTTTTCTTTCACTGCTATAAAGACTTGTTGGTGTTTTTGGATTATTTGGACATCAGAATCCACATAAGTCAAAAGATCTGCTTTTTAATCCCAGTTTTGCCACTTTGTAACTGTATAAGTTTGAGCAAGTTACTCATCAGTGTCCTTTTCTGTAAAATATGGTTTCTATTAGGTATTCCAAGGCTATGAAGATAAAAGCACCTGACTCAAAAATTTTCTGAAATTTACTATAGGACGGGAGTGGAAATAGAGTTATCCATTGCCCTCCCCAACCCCCAGGATACATGAGATTCCTTAACTCTGCCTTTCTGAACAAAGGCAGATTGACAGTTCTTTTCTTTGGTTTCATAATATGGTTCTGGATGTGAGGCCGTGAATGTCAGAGGTTGGAGAGCTGTCACCACTTCCTGTAATGATTAGAGTATAATTACCTCTTGTCTTACAAGTATGTAAAACTCCAAATCAGTAGGATAGGGATTTTGAATTGGTTTTCCATTCCTGATGGTGACGTGGGCTGATCCATCTCTTCATTGTCCCCATGTAACCCACAACACATCTTTGCAAGACTGCTGGTTAGAGTTGGTATTAAGAGAACAGTGAAGAGCTGTGCAGCAGCTGAGGTCATAGTTTATTCTTGCCTTCATTGGCTCTGGATTACTGAGCATCGAGTCAATAACAACAATGACAGTAAAAGCAACCTACCATCCGAAGCCTGGTCTGCTCATTCTGAGGAGACAGGCTCGGAGACTGTCTTCTGAGTCCACTTCATATGGTTCTGGTCCACACAGACTGCACTGGTCCCTGAGCACAGAAAGTTGGTGTGTGTGGCTCCTGACAAGATTTACATCAAATACTCAGAACTTATTGAAAGAAAAAAAAAGGTCTTATAAGTGATGTGGCTTCTCTCATTGTTTTGTTCAACCGTTTAAATGAGGATTTTCCAGTCAGCACCAGAAAGAATGCACTTGAGGCCAGCATGGGCACAGATGAGGCTTCTAAATCAGGGTAGAAGTGCCAGGCTTTAGCTCATTTCTAAACAGGAAAGCTGAGGATTCTCCTTCACACCCTCCCAGACAACTACTGAGCATGCAGCATGCATTATTTGCTTTCCTAGGAAGGTAGGGTTTTCAGAGTATTCGAGGTTGCTCTGGGCACCAGTTATCAGTGATAACTAACAAAGATCTAGGGAAAATGATGGCTGCTAACGAGCTTCTTTTCAAGTTTATGGCCTCCCTGAGTGTCTGTCTGTGGAACTCTCATGCTTTTGTAAGGGGGTACAGGATAGAGGGGACAAGGGAAGAGATCAGATGGCCTGCTATCTGAAGCATGTGCCTGGCTTCAATAGTCCCCTTTTGGGTTGGTTTATTCTGTAATGTGTCCCCTGAGAAGACAGACTAAGCAGCCTGGGTTACCCTGCAATTTCTCCAAACTATTTGCATGAAATACTGCAGGCAAAAAGCCCAGCCCCTGATTGGCTGTTGCTAGGTAACAACATAATCATCAGGAAATTAGGCTGTCCTTTTTTTTTTTTTTTCCCCCAACACGGAGTATGTGTGTGATTGCAGTGTTGTGCAGGAAGAGAGAGGGAGTGGAACAAAGACAGATAAATGGGATGATCTTGAAGGCGGGGACACCACAGCCACAAACCTGCATCCCACGGTAGGACAATCTGCTTTGGGTTGGGCTCTTTACTCAGTCAAACCAATATTGGTACATTTTCTTTTTTATAACAATGGCAAAGCTAGGAGGGCCCTGCAGACAGCAGGAACAGGAGCTATAATAGAAGCAACTTTTAGATTTGAAGTGCTTTTTAGAAGCAAGAGGTAGTATTTAATATGTGGGAATGACTCTAGCGAAGTGAATAAATGAGTGTGTCTGGAGAATGTATATAGGCAGGTAAGAATCCATTAGTATGGCTGTAGAGCACCTGCAAGGAACAGAACATGGGAATGCGCATGTAAATGAGGCGTGACAGAAAAATCAAGCATGCTTTAAGATAGGAAGCCCATAAACTGAAGTTTAGAACTGTGTCTCTTATGACTCTGCCAGTGTTTAGCATGTGGTCCTCATGTTAGGACCTCATAGACTAGACAGGTGGATGAAGAGGCAGCAGTCTAAAGAGAGCATTTGTGTATGTGCGTGTGTGTGTGTGTGTGCACGCATGTGTGCACACAGCTGAAGCACCTAGTTCATTTTCAAGATTGTGTCCTGAATAACAGCGTGCAGAGCTCTGGCAAGTACACGCCACACCTGGATGCTTCCACTGGGTAATGAATATCCATGAAGACCCTGAGCACTTTCCTTTCCCTCTGTGCTAGCCCCAGATGGCTTTCTCGCCATCCCTTATCTTGCCTTCCTTTTGAGTTCCCTAGCAATGACCCTGCCCTTACACTAGAGCCTCAGTTGCAATACAGCATACTTCATTGGCTTGCTACAAACCCAGCCAAGCTAATTGCCTTTTGCCATTCATTGTCTGCCAGATTAACGACTCCTTGTGTGTTTGATTACCCATCGCCTCCTCCGAGATTCCTCTGTGTACTCTCTCTGGCTTGTCTTTCCCTTCTTCCGTCTCCTCAGCTCAGCCTCTTTGAGCATCACATCTGAATTTTTGGAAGCTATTTAATTTAAATGATAAAATAGGAGCATTGCCTTTTTTTTTTTTTTTTTTTTTTTGCCTGATCAAAGGGAATAGTATTAGGCATGATGCAGAGGGGACCATTTTGTAGGAGTGGTAAAAAAAATATGCAAATATATCAGAAGCAAGACAGAGTATGTGCCAATGACCAAGACTCAGAAGAAAAGATCTTTCCAAGCATGCAGTCCCCTACAGCGATTTGCTGTCTCCAATGGGTGAGCCTAACAAGGCTCAAAGCTCCTGCCCTGAAGGAAAAAAGCCATCACTAACGTACAGTGGCTCAAATCCCTTTTCTGAGTACATGTTCTAAATGGAATGAACTTGATGCTCTGCAAAGCCTTTAGGACTTGAAGTGCAGATCATCTTCCTCTTCTGTCTCCAGTGGTGACTTTCATTACCTTTTAGTTCTCAAACATTAAAATAGAGAACAATCTCTCTTTCACTTCTGCTTCCCCACCATTCTCCAAGACAGTGGTTCTCAAAGTGTGGTCCCGGTACCAGAAGCCTCAGAAGTCTGGGGATGGGTGGGGCCCAGCAATCTGTTTTAACAAACCCTCCAGGTGATTTTGATATACGCTCAAGTCTGAGAACCACTGTGGACCTGAAAATTTGCATTTTTAATAAGATCTCACTCTTTGAAAATCTCTGCTCTAAGAATAGAAAAGATGGGACAATGTGTGATGAGCATGATCTCATTCCACTTAGAAAGCACCCTCCCCGTTTCCAAAGTCCCAATCAAACCCGTCTTTAAAGATCCACCCCACATGAAACTTTAGCTGATGCAAGTGAAAGTTATCACTTGACGGCTGACTGCATTTCAGGAGTGCACAAACTAAGGGCCAAATCCAGGCCACAGAGTGTTTATGTAAGGCCCTCAAACTAAGAGTAGTATTTGCATTTGTTTAATGGTTGAAGGGGGTGAGGAACTGAAGAAGAAGATGCAGCAGAGACCATATGTGGTCTACCAGGCCTAACCTAGATACTCTACAAGGCCTAACTAGATACTTTACAGAGAAAAAAAAAAATGCTGCTCCTGTTATATTTATTTATGTACTTTTCTTATGTTTCCTCTTAAACTGTTAACTTCTTAAAAACAGAGTCAATATCTGAGTCATGTTTGTATTGCATTCAGTCCCAAACATACAGTAATTGTTCAGTAAATATGGGAAGGGGCGGATGGTGGTGGTTGTACAGCTGACAAGTGTTGTGGGAATCCAAAAGAGATGGACTTTTATACTTGACCACTTTGTGGCTGTCCTATCCTTAAAATAAGAACAATGTTTTTCTCCACCTTAAGTAGATGATGGGCATCCAGAAGTTCATACTAATGGAATTTACTCCAGTAACTAAAATGGTGAAAAGCAGTTGGGAGCTGCCCTGCAGCTTGAAAAACAAGATTAGTATTGAAAAAGTCCATAAATGGATAAGTTAAAAATAAGCAAAAAGCTTAAAATTTCAGGTGGATTTCTGATGTCCAGTGAAAAGTTTTCATGTAATTATATACTACTGTGGTTAAAAGAACCCCTAGTGGTGATGCTGCACGAATTCCACCTGCCCCGTGGTTGCCCAGCCTCTGCTTGAACACCTCCACCGACTAGGAACGTGCTTCCTCACAGCCAGCCCCACTCTACTTTTTAAACAGCTCCAGTTGTTAGGAAGCACTTTTTTCTATTCAGTTGAAATCTATCTTCTTATAATTTCCACCCTGTAGTCCTAGTTCTGCATAGTTTAATTTCAAAATTAGCTACCTACATTTTATAAATATGATAAAAGAAGTAGGGCAGAGTTATGCTTGACTGGAAAGAATGGAAGGTTGAGGGGAACCTATTTGGATAAGGGAAAATTTAGATAACTTTCCCCTGCAAATAGGGAACAGGTTAGAAATACAAGAAGCTAAAGACCAAGATGTATGCTAACAGAGGAAAGGCAAACTTATGAGTATAAAATGGAACAGAACATTCCAAATATGGCAGGAAGCAAAAGGCCAGTGGTCACAGTAGATCACAGACTGACCACAGATGTGCATGCTATGTTTCTGCTTGAAAGGAATGTTAATAGCAATTAAAGGCTATTATTTGGAGCAAATGAGAGTAAGGAGGCCCCAGAGCTAGGCCCAGGGGACTCTGGAATTGCTTTGTGATTCCAGAGCTATGAAACAGCTGCCAGGACAAGTTGCTAGGGCAGAAGCAAGCAGGAGGAAGTGTCCTGGGAAGGGCTGAGCCCTCTAAGTGGTGGCTAGGCCAAAGCAACGAGGCCTTCAAAAGGGAACTGTCCCAAAGAAGATGGAGGAAAGGAGTGGAGAAAGGAAGCTAGAAGTTCAAGTTATACTCCTGTTTATAATGTAATGTAGGCTTAAGATTAATCCAAACACCCTAAGAACTAATGAAGCATTACATGAACAATATCCCCAAGAATAATGTGTATTGAACGTTCACTACTCTGGATTTCTAAAATGCTTTTACTGCACAGAGCTTGGAGTTGCATGGGGGATTCAGTCTAGTAATAGCAATCACCAACTAGCTTCTAGTCTCTCTCGCTCCCCCCACACCCTGCCACACAGCCACTACATGCACAACCCGTGGCTTACGTCTGTCCTGGTTGTCACTTCTTCCAACTTCATCTGTAGGTGAGGGTTTATTTATTTATTTATTTATTTATTTATTTATCTATTTAACAAGAACATTTCTTGGACTTGAGAGGACCTGGGCTTTTGGGAGCCTGGTGGAAAGTTTATGCCCAAGCCAGGAGTAACAGTGTAGTCAAAAATTGTAAGGGATTAAAAGCCCATGTTTGAGAATCTTCCCTTCTCCACATTCAAGGCACTCCCACGTTACAACCTGGACATGAGCTCCAGATTCAGACTCTATTGGTTTATGCCACTTCATAATTTTATGATCTTAGAAAAGTTACTTTACCTCTCAGAACCTGTTGCCTCATGTAGTCACTGCTCTAAAGCAATGCTGGAAGGATTAATCAGGCAGAGGAGAGTTGATCATGATAGAATGATGCCCATCTGTGCTGCACATGGTGCTAGGTGCTTTCTTTCTATGTATTTTTTAGGTGCTTGCATTTTCTTATTTAGTTTTCCCAGTAACTCTTCATAATTGCTGTCATTGGGCCGGGCGTGCTGACTCATGCCTGTAATCCCAGCACTTTGGGAGGCCGAGGCGGGCGGACCACCTGAGGTCAGGAGCTCGAGACCAGCCTGGCCAACATGGTGAAACTCTGTCTCTATTAAAAAGGCAAAAAATTAGCTGGGCATGGTGGCGCATGCCTGTAATCCCAGCTACTTGTGAGGCTGAGGCAGGAGAATTGCTTGAACCCAGGAGGCGGAGGTTGCAGTGAACCAAGATCACACCATTGCACTCTAACCCGGGCAACAAGAGCAAAACTCCGTCTCAAAAAAAAAAAAAAAATTGCTGTCATTAGCACTGTTTCACAGATGAGGAAACCGAGGCCTGTAGAGGTTAAGTAACCTGTCTCAGGTCTTCTAGCTGGGACAGAGACAGGAATCAAGACAGTTTTCTCCAACTATGAGGTTCCTCCTCTTTTTTATAAATTATGATGCCTCCCTGAGCCTATGCCCAGCATGTGGTGGGCATTCAGGAAAGGTGGGCATTCTCTATCCCCTCTCTCCTGTGGGACAGTTGTTTTTGTTTTGTATTACTTTTCAATTAAATAATTGCAAATGATTTTGTAAACATTGCTAACAGGACCAGCCTTATGTGTAGATAATATATGTTGACATACTTATGAACAGGAAAGGCCTGCGAATGTTAGACATGCCCCAGTTATTACTCAGAGTGTGATTCCGGGGGTACCAGGCAGGGCCTGACTAGGCCAACACAGGGATCATGGGAAATGGCTAATTATCAGGCTTTCAGAATAAAGTTCAAGGGCCTAAACACTTACCTAGAAATTTTTTACTGACCTTTTTCTCTTCTTCCACCCCTGAAATTGGGCTGTATCTTAGGCCTACCAGTGGCCCTACAGGTACTACTTAATTGTTTGTAACACTGGGGTCAAGGATTTTGCTGACTTTCATGAACACTAGCATTGAGAGTGCCCTAGAGAAGCAGTGACTGTACTGGGTGCCCTGTTTTCCTGTGAAGATCTGAACATGCTCCCCCCAGAGCTTCTTCCAAGGATACAGCCTGCCTCCCTTGGAGTTTCCCTTTACATCCCCTATAAGGAGACTAAGGGAATGGGGCTTTAAGCACTTTGATAAATTCTGAAGAGAGACTGCCAGATGGGGTGTCTCCCACCACAAGGGCCTTAATTAGGTATGTAGATGGTCTTTTATCCATTAGGAGGCCAGTGTTCTCAGGCCAGCCACTGGTAAATGATAATAATTCTTGCCGTTTATTGCTCGCTCAAGGACATGATCTCATTTATTCCTCACAACCACTCTCTGGTACAGAGATTACTTCCTCTCATACTTGTCAGGACATAGCAGTGGCAGAATGGCCAGCGTACTGCGGTTTAACCATCAGGCCAGTTCAAGGCTGAGCAGGAGCAGCAGAAAGTGGCCAGCTCTAGAAATAGCAGCTCTGTATATGTGTTATGTGCACATGTGCATGTGTGCTGCGTGTGCTGTGTGTGTGCTTTGTATGTGTGCAGGGTGTGTGTGCGCACACTGTGTGATGTGTGTGTACACTGCTGTGTGCTTTGTGTATATGCTATGTGCACTTTGTGTGTGCACTGTGTGTGTGCACTGTATGCTGTGTGCGCGCTATGTGCACCATGTGTGCCTATTGTATGTGTGCTATGTGCTTTTAATATGTACACTTTGAGTGTCTGTGCTGTGTGTGTGTGCTCCGTGGGGAGATTTAGTATGGAGAGATTTTGTTTTTAAGATGGGTTCTCACTATGTTGCCCTGGCTGGTTGTGAACTCCTGTGCTCAAGCAGTCTTCCCATCTCAGTTTGGATAGCAGGGATTACAGGTGTGCGTCACCACACCCAGCTTGGAGAGATTTTTGTAGAGGTCTTTTTTTTTTTTTTTGAGAAAGAGTCTCACTCTGTCGCCCAGGCTGGAGTACAATGGCACAGTCTCGGCTCACTGCAACCTCCGCCTCCTGGGTTCAAGCGATTTTCCTGCCTCAGCCTCATGAGTAGCTGGGATGATTACAGGTGCCTGCTACCACGGCTGGCTAATTTTTGTATTTTTAGTAGAGACGGGGTTTCACTATGTTGGCCAGGCTGGTCTTGAACTCCTGACCTCGTGATCCGCCTGCCTTGGCCTCCCAAAATGCTGGGATTACAAGTGTGAGCCACCACACCTGGCCAGGGGTCTTTTCTTTATAGCAGTCTTTTTTGTGGCCTTGGCTACTGAGATTTCTTTGTACAAATCCCCAAAATGCATACCATTACAAAGGCTAAACAAGGAAGAGCTGACTGAGATTATAGCACAAAAAAAATTTACTCTGGGCCCGGAGCAGTGGCTCACGCCTGTAATCCCAGCACTTTGGGAGGCCGAGGCGGGCGGATCACCTGAGGCCAGGAGTTCAAAACCAGCCTGGCCAACATAGTGAAACTCTGTCTCTACTAAAAGTACAAAAATTAACTGGGTGTGGTGGTGCAGGCCTGTAATCCCAGCTACTCAGGAGGCTGAGGCAGGAGAATCGCATGAACCTGGAAGACGGAGGTTGCAGTGAGCTGAGATCACGCCACTGCACTCCAGCCTGGGCGACACAACAAGACTCTGTCTCAAAAAAAAAAAAAATTTACTCTGTTACTAGACGCAAAAAAGTAACTAGAACTGAGAACACTGACTATAACCAGTGCTGATTATAACTGGCTTGGATAGTGATCTTATTACAGGTCTCTGTTGCCCACAGGGCCTGAGACCAGTAGGTCTCAAAATATAACCCAAGACCAGCTGGTTTCAAAATCTAACTTTGAGTTTATTGAAGGAAATTATAGTATCTTTTTTCTCTGAGGGAAAAAAAGTCACCTTCTATCCTACCTTAATGTACTCTCTTTGTAATCCATGCTTAAGCTGTGCTGGATATTTTAAATGCATTGTTTTACCTATTATTTAAAACCAATGAAGTCTGCACTCTTGTCCATTCTACAGAAGAGGCAAATGAGGCGCAGAGAGGTTAAGTAACTTGGCCAGGGTTGCATTCTGCCCTGGCAATGTTTGCTCATTTTTATGGAGTAGAACGTTTCTCCCCTTTTCTTTTTTTTTTTTTTTTTTTTTTTTTGAGACGGAGTCTCGCTCTGTCACCCAGGCTGGAGTGCAGTGGCCGGATCTCGGCTCACTGCAAGCTCCGCCTCCCAGGTTCACGCCATTCTCCTGCCTCAGCCTCCCGAGTAGCTGGAACTACAGGCGCCCGCCACCTCGCCCAGCTAGTTTTTTGTATTTTTTAGTAGAGACGGGGTTTCACCGGGTTAGCCAGGATGGTCTTGATCTCCTGACCTCGTGATCCGCCCGTCTTGGCCTCTCAAAGTGCTGGGATTATAGGCTTGAGCCACTGCGCCCAGCCTCTCTCCCCTTTTCTAAACCCTCTCTCACGATACTTTGCGTTTGTGATTTTTGTTTCTGAAATGCTTTCTCCTATCTATGTTGTTTCATTTTCCAGAAGCTCTGGGAGGTCGGGGTGAGGTATTATCATCTCCACATAATGCTGCTGCCTAGCTCTCACCTGGTCAATGTATGGCTGGGTCTAGTCCCGGCCTTCGGGCCAGGACCATCTACATCTGCTCTTTGCAGTGACCACAGTCCCATACTCATCGCTCCAACACCACTCATCTTTCATTTTCCCCTCCCACTCCATTCCCAAATCAAAATTTACCTGTCCTGGGCCCTATTGAGAATAGCCATCTGGACACACAAATTTGAGTAAAGGTGCTAATGGCTACTAATAGTTTCAAAGGTCCCTTCTCAGATAACATGGTATTTCCACAGCATGCTTCAGTATCTTAACCTCAGGTTCCTCATCAGGAGGTGAAGAGCTTCCCAAAGAGCTTCAAGCTTTATTCATTCCTCATTTAATAAAATCTTACTGTTGCTGGCTCAGCACCATGTTAGGCATTAGGAATCTAAAACTAATGGAATCACTGCCTAGTGAATAAAATCAGCTGTCCTGCCATGCTATTTAGTTCAGCAGAAGGCACCAAATCCAGGCTGGGGTACAAAAAGGAAGTCCCTAAGAGGAGCAGACGTTACAGCTGAACTGCAAAGGGTAAATGCACTCCTGCCAGGGAGATGGGGAGTGAGGGGCCTGGGGAGTGGCCCAGGCAGAGGGAGAGGTCTGGGCAAGGGATGAGACAGCATGTGACTAATTCTGGAATCAGCTGTGTGGGCCACGTGGTAGGCAATGAAGCTAGAGAGAAACAGGAAGATCCCTAAACTGAGTGCTGCCAAGATTGTCTTCTTTCCATGTGGAGGTATTTTGAGGCTTCAGCAGGGAAGAAACTATGTTTGGTAACTCTTCCCATCTCAAATTCTAGTCCCTTTTAGCAGGGACTTCATTATGACCATCTTAGGGCATGAATGGTGACTGCCCCTTTTAAATCTCATATTCAAATTGCCCCTTAAAGCAGTGGCTCTTATACTTCATAGGCATCAGAATCTCCCAGAAGGCTGTGAGAACACAGGCTGCCGAGCCCCACTCCCAGAATTTCTGATTCCATAGGTCTGAAGTGGCGCCTGAAAATTTGCATTTTTGGAGAGTTGCCAAGGGACCACATTTTTGAGAAGCCTTGCCTTGGAGCATGCAAAGCTGTTATATTAACAAGGCTGTTTTTAATGCCTTTGCACCCTTTTTTTACCATTAGTTTCAGTTGACCTTTTTAGGCTGGTCAGGTTGAGTATCAGGCAGCATAATAGTTCCCTAAGGCCGCCTTAACAAATTACCACAAACTGGGTGGCTTAAAACAACACAAATGTATCATGTTACCGTTCTGGAGGCTGGAAGTATGAAATCCAGGTGTCGGCAGGGCCATGCTCCCCTGAAGTCCTTTCTCGCCTCTTCCTAGCTTCTGGTGACGGCAGGTGTTCTTTGGCTGGTGGCAGCATAGCTCCTTTGCCTGCCTCCATCTTCACATGGCTGGCTTCTGCCCGTGTGTGCCTGTGTCTTCACATGGCATTCTTTTATAAGGACACGACTTGTATTTGATTAGGGGCCCATAGAAGACACAGAATGTATTTTGCCCTGCCTTACAGCAGTGAGTACAGAGCTGCCCGAGTCTAGACGAACTCATCCATCCCCTGTCCCCAAGCACTCAGCGTCTGCACAATGTGGCTTTCACTGTACATCCCTTCCAAAGGACAGCAAATCCTTCTTTTTCCTCCTCATATTCTTCAGCCAACCAGCACCAGCTTGTAATAGAAATCCTTGATATAACCTGCCTTTTATAAATTAGGAAGAAAACAGTAAGGTTTCAGAAAGAGTTTATTCATTTACATTTATAGTGTTTTGCTTCACAATGAAATCATTCTATTTGGATTGCTAGGACTATATGACCAGATTCAATTCATCATCCTTCACTTCTATTTTCGTTGGCCTTCATTTACTTACTTTGGTTTCTAGAGACACTAAAGGTGGCAACATGCAGAGGACAGGGGTGAGGGAGGGACCTTTTGAGACAGTTTGACCTGCATCCATTTGGACTGCTTCCAGTGAGTCCGTGCTTCAGACTGGAACAAATCAGGACACTTACGTTCATGCAGCAGCTGGGAGGTGCAAGGAGGCCTTCCCCAGGCCCCCTAAGTCTAGGGAGTCTGAATCTTCTGTTGTTACTGCCTTATGCCTCTGGCAGAGAGGCAACCAGAGAGGAGAAGCAGAGCCACAGCAAAGGAATACGTTCACCCATCTCTTCAGACTCTCCGTACCAAGCCGCCACATGATAATACCAGCAGCCACGATGGGACTGACTAGACTTCTCATTTCCTGCCCAGCTCTGATACCATTAGGAAAAACCTCACCCTGCCTTACCCCAGGGCTTTAGGCTAGATTTGGAGAGTGGTTTTCAGTATCCTTCCCCTCTGCTTTCCCGGAACCTCTGTCACAGCCGTAATCCACAGCAAATGGATTTCCCTGACACTGGGGACAAAGGCCTAGTGTTTCGTAGACTTGGCGGCTACTGGGAGGGCAGAACCATCAGCGTTTCTCCAGCTGCTGGTCTCAGGCCCTGTGGGCAGCAGAGACCTGTAATAAGATCACTATCCAAGCCAGTTATAGTCCGCACATCATTCAAAGTGGCCCCTTGCGGTTAGGAGTGGAGAAGTGACTGAAATAGGAATCACAGCCCTTCAGAGCGGGGACTTATACAAAACCACACAGTGAGTGGGAACCCAGAGAAAAACAGACTTCTACCTCTGGATGTTAGCCATTAATGAGATTTGGCTGTGATTTATAATGGGAGTCCACAGGGATGGGTGGCCTTGGGGAAGAAATACGGAACTAGTTAGAAGGAAGAGAAGGGAAAAATAAGAGTAGGAATTCAAAGGAAATTGAAAAGGGGTGGGTAGAATGCTGAAAGCCTAGATACTGTGAAAGTTTAAGGATTCAGATTTTCTAATGTAGGTCACCAGAGGGAAGGATGTAAGGAGAGTCCACAGATGCCGCAGTAGCCCTCACTGAGACTCCAAAATGCCTCCGCTACTCCCCAGCAGCCAGAACTTTGAGCGGAAGGAAGGTGGGAGGGGGAAGATACGAAAGCTCTGGTTCAAAAGGGGAACTATAGGAAAAAAAATTTTAAAGCTGTTATATGGGACACTTCCTAATTGTGTTTCCTTCCTACTCAAGTTCCCTTCAACTAGGAGAGCAATAATAAAGTGACATATGGCAGGACCCTAGCTTCTGCTTTCTCTGCAGGGCAAGCTTCGCCTCTCTCATTGATAGTCGCTACCACCATGCGGGCAGGAGGTTTCCTGAGGTGCCTTCCATGGCACTGGATGAGAATCAGGGGAGCCATATCACCCCAAGTCACTTACCTCCCCCACACTGGGTCTCCATTCTTGCAAGGGAAAACAAGGGAGATGATGGTAATGTTCGATTTCTCACACTGGTTGATGGGTACACATGCATATTACCCTTTATATACACATTACATACAGAGAATATTTTGTAAGTATAAATGGACATTAATTAACAATTAGGGAATTACATTCAGAGGTCTCAGTTTGTTTTCAACTGAAAATCAAGTATGCTTTGACATGGACTTTGCCCAGTGTGGTTGAAATAATGGCTCAAGGTGAAGTTGCAGAGAGTATCACAGGAAGCACTCTGGCTTTGAAGTCAGACCTGGTTTTGAATCCCAGTTCTGTAATGACCTTACATAAATTGCTTAGATATATTTCTCATTGACAAAATTGGGATAATCATACCCACACCATAAGGGAAGTCGTAGCATCTGTGATAGTGCCCACAGTAGTGCTTACCAGTAGTAAGTGCTCAATAAATAATCACTATTATTAGTATAGACACCATTGATGGAAGCTACTGAAGTGAAATCACAGCTAGTTGATGTTTTAAACTAGTTGGTGAGAAATTTGTGGACGAGGTAGAGATTAAGCTTTCAGATGAGGAGTGGGATGGAGTATGGTGCATTTCAAGCAATTTTATTCAACAAACATCTATGGAATGAAGCACAAGGTATTAAGGGAAAATATGACATAATCCCACCCCCAAGCGAATCACTTTCTTGTAAGGCTACATTGTAAGTGCTAGGAGAGAGCCAGGCACAGAGTGCTCTGGGAGCAGCCATCCAGCTGGATGGCTTAAATGAAGACATTGGAACCTAATTTGAAGGAAGCAAGAGGAGAAGGGTTGAGGGGGTTGCATTCAGTGCATATTTCACAAGAGAGACTCAAGAGTTTTGAAGATCTAAGGAGTTGGTTACATGAAAAATTGAAGGAAGGCATTTCAGGGGAGGGGAATAGTGTGAGTGAAACCACAGCAGTAAAAACCACAGAGGTAGGAAGTAGCAAGGCACCCAAATTTCAAACGACCTGGGCACCTTGGTCATAATGCTGAGACCAGAGACAGTGGAAGTGTGGAAAATGAGGCCAAGAAGGCAAAATGGGTCAGATCATGGAGGGTTTCACATACCACATGGAGTAGCTTGGGGGCTGGGGGCACTGGGCGGGCCCAAGAACAGGGGTAATTCAACACATGATGCAGGGACAAATGGATATTCACGTGCCAAACATGGAATAACATATGACCCAGAGATTTCACTGCTAGGTTACACCCAACAGAATAGAAGCAGGGACTCAAACAGTCCGTGGCATATAACCGTTATATTGCCATGTTCATTCCACTGCAACATTATTCACAGTAGCCAAAAGGTGGAAACCACCCAAGCGTTCATCAACAGATGAACAAACACAATGTGGTGTGTACGTAGGTATCCAGAGGAATACTATTCAGCTATCAAAGGGAAAGAAATTCTCATACATGCTATAACATGAATGAACTTTGAAAACATTATGTTAAGTGAAACAAGTCAGACACAAAAGGACAAATATTGTCTGCTTCCACTTAAATGAGCTATCTAGAACGGGCAAATTCATAGAGAATGAAAGTAGATTAGAGGTTAGGGGATAGGCAGGGGACAAGGGGCACTGAGGAGTTATTGCTCAATGGTTATAGAGTTTCTGTTTTGGGTAATGAGAAAGTTCTGGGAATAGAGGGTGGTGATGATTGCACAACAGTGTGAGTGTAGTTGATGGTACTGAATTGCACACTTAAAATCTAGTCATATTCTGACCTTTATTCCTCTATCCTTTACATGAGTATTTGAGAGAGAGAGCAGTCAAGAGAGTGAGAGAGCACACTCAAAAGACAGCCACAGCTATCAAAAGCGTGAGCTAGAACAGAGGGGCAAGCTGGGGACAGAGAGCAATACAAGCATGCGCTATCCAGGGAGTAAGAGAGAGTGTGTGTGTGAATTAAAAAGACCTGCTGATCAAGCCTGGGATGGCAGATGCTCAGAGAGGGGGAGACCATAAGCGACAGGAGAGAGAGCTGGAGCATGTGCAGCAAGGATGCGGACACTTGGGAGAGCCACAGGGAGCCAGAGGCAGAGGGAGACTGGTCAAGGGCGAGCAACCCGGGAGGCAGCAAGAAGGTCAAGAGTGGGGGAGAGAGCTCATTAGAGGGAAATAGAACTACCAGTCTGGATCAATCACGGCGGGGCAAGAGGGCAAGAGTGGGAGCAAGAGTGAGGGGAGGACGTGCTTGTATTCGAGAGAGCCAAGGCATAGTGAGGGAGGGTGAGCACACTGAGGATGGGCCCACCCAATGAGCAGCTCTGAGAAATCAGTGGTGAAAGGGAGCGTGGCCACAGGTGTAAGAGAGGGCAGGGACCAGGGGCAGGGAAAGAGTGGGAAAACCAGGGACTGGGGAATCCAAAACTACTGACACAGAAAAGACACGGGTGGTGGGGGCTGATAGCGAGGGGAAGGGGGGGATGGTGGGGGGGCGGTGGGTGGGGGCATGGTGGTGGGGGTGGGGGGAATGGTGGGGGGCAGGGGGGCAGTGGGCCGGGGGGCGGGGGAGTAGTGAGGGGGGGCAGTGGCGGGGGAGGTGGGTGGGAAGGCAAAGCCTAGAACTGGAGAGAGAAGAAAGGAATGGCATGCTTGCCCGCAGGAGGAGGAGACAGGCGACAAGAGTGTGAGAAGTGCACTGTGCCCATGTGCCCAGGTTGCTGCAGTAAGTCTGTCTCCCCTGCATGGGGAGCAGTGGCTGTCCTGGCCTGTACAGTTTTTCTGTAGAGGAATGCCATGCTCCCTCAAGAATTTTGTCTTATTTCTTAACAAGATTTGAGTGTACACTCTCCACAGTGTCTGCCCTAGCTGCTGCAAAAGGAAAAAAGAAATAGAAATGATAACCCTGGCACTGAGCAGTACTGGGGAGAGAGCAACAGGATATTAATGATGACTTTGGCTCTTTGTGCTAATCATGCTCTCATTAATTTGAAAAATTATATTTTTCCCCTCTTAAATGGGTATACTCTACAAGCAGGGGACTGAATGTCTGTGATGGGATGACAAATAAATATTATTTTTTCCATTTAGGAAGGAATGGATAGAAGGAACAGACTCCACACAGCTTCTGTTGTGGCTCATGCTTTTGATAGCTGTGGCTGTCTTTCAAGCACACTTTCTCGCTCTCTTGATTGCTCTCTCAATCACGTAAAGGATAGAGGAGGGAAGGTCAGAATATGACTAGATTTTAAGTGTGCAATTCAGTATGATTAACTACACTCACAGAAATAGAACTGAGACTTGATCATCCAGGATGTAGATTATTCTACCCTCTTAATTTGCTGTGGTTGCTGCCCTATTTTCCTATTTTATTTTTTATATTTATAAGTACTTCAGTTGAGATTTTCTAGTGTGGAATGAAAAGCAAGAAATGAAACCCAATTCTGGCCAACATTTGGGAAAAGGGGGGTGAGACTAAGAGAAGATGTTGGTATTCTATGGGGTAGTCTATGTTTGAATGGAACTCTCATTTACTGATTTGTTGCTTGATGATCCTTATAATTTCAATTGCACCTCATCTTTACAATTAGTTTTTCAGTTTCTGTGAGATCGGGAATTAGACCTTCTACCACTTTTTACACAGCCTAATTTTCCCTCCCTAGAACATAAGATAAAGTGGATTTTGACAGCGCCAAGGCATAGGAAGTACTTGTTGACTTTGCCGCTTCATTGATTCCTGCATCATCATCATTATCATAAGCATCCTTAGCAAGTCAGCAGCCATAATAAGGCCCAGCACTGAGTGCAGCTCAGGACAAAGGGAATTAATTCATGGACAAGCACCTTGCCCTATGGCAGTAAAAGCAGACATATGAACATAAGGAAAAATCACTGCTTAAAGAGTAAGGTCAAGAGTGCAGCTTGCAGGCTGCTACACTGCCTTGGAAATCATAAGCAGCTTGCTGCCTGCCACCTGAGAGGGCCTGGGGTTTCCAGACTCCCAACATTCCTGTCTTTTAGCCTTTACCCACACTTTTTTCAGCCCACAGTGAAATTCTCCCAATCTGAAGAAGGCAGCCTGAGAAATGATAACCCTGAAACCGAGCAGTATTGGGGAGATAACAGCAGGATGGTAATGATTACTGTGGCTCTTTGCACTAGTCATGCTCTCATTAGTGTGAAAAATTATATTTTCTTCACCTATTAAATTGGTATACTTTACAAGCAGATGATTGAATGTCTGTGATGGGATGACAAACATATTATTTTTCCATGTAGGAAGGAATGGGTAGAAGGAACAGCCTCCACACAGAAATGAAGATGTTTAAGAAGAGCATGGAAAAAGAAAAAAGGAGGAACTTAAACTCAGATCTGGGTGTGCCTCTCCCACCACCCTTTCCTTCTTTCCCAACCCCTCTCCACTGCCAAGCACACAGCCTCAAGGGAAGGTGCAATTTCCAGTTCTGTATTCAGACCATAGGATGAGCCCTGAAGGAATTTCTGGCCCTCCTTACTGACTGGGATAGGAGGTTCCAGAAGGTTCTGCCAGTTCTGTCTCAGGAGAGGCCTGATCTATTGGATCCGGGCAGTGTGAACCAGGCCACAAGAGCCAGTGCTTACAGAGCACGCAGGATAGGCTTGGCATTCTGCTGAGCACCTTGCATCATCACTTTTCTTTATGTTCACCACAGCCCATATCCTATCACATCTAATTGATTAAGAAACAGGTCAGACAGGTGTGACATGCCAGGATTTCCTAGCTAGAAAGTGGCAGAGCCAGGACAAAGCCAAGTCTTTCTGATTCCACAACCTGAGATTTTGACCAAATTGGTCAGTATGGTACCCTCGTGAGCGTTAGGTCCAGAGGGCACTCAGTAAGTGCATACCTAATAAAGATGGAGACCTCAAACACACTTGAGCTCTTCTGGCTTTGCAAACTAAACTAAACAAATACCTCAGTTTATTCGACTGCCTTCTGATGTACCTCTTCCTCTTGTTCTATTCTCTATAGATTTCTTTTTTTTTTTTTTTTTTTTTTTTTTAGACGAGGTCTCACTCTGTCACCAGGCTGGAGTGCAGTGGTGTGATCTCGGCTCACTGCAACCTCCGCCTCCCAGGTTCAAGTGATTCTCCTACCTCAGTCTCCCAAGTAGCTGGAACTACAGGCACACACCACCACGCCCAACTAATTTTTGTATTTTTCGTAGAGATGGGGTTTCACCATGTTGGCCAGGATGGTCTCGATCTCTTGACCTCGTGATCCGCCCACCTTAACCTCCCAAAGTGCTGGGATTACAGGTGTGAGCCACCACACCCAGCCTTCTCTGTAGATTTTTAATCCTACTGCTTTCACTAGGTGGCTGTATAAATATGGACAAATAGTAAATTCTCCGACGTTCAGTGTCCCCACCCCAAAGATGAAAAGGCTGATAGGGTGAGAGGTGATCCCTGAGATGACCGCTAGGGTGAACGTTATAGGAAGTCTGTCTCCTAGTTTTGCCTCCTCCGGCAGAATGAACAGGTCACAGGCTTTAGAATCAGCCAGACCTGATTTCAAATGTCAGTCAGTGAATCAAGTCTGCCCTGTGTCCTTCTGAGGGCGCGTGTGTCTAAAGACCTCAGTTCCCAAGTGGCCGGGCACGGTGGCTCATGCCTGTAATCCCGGCACTTTGGAAGGTCAAGGCAGGCAGATCACTTGAGATCAGGAGTTCAAGACCAGCCTGGCCAACATGGCGAAACCCTGTCTCTACTAAAAATACAAAAATTAGCTGGGCATGGTGGCGGTTGCCTGTAATCCCAGCTACTCAGGAGGCTGAGGCATGAGAATCGCTTGAACCCAGGAGATGGAGATTGCCGTGAGCCAAGATCGCACCACTGCACTCCAGCCTTAGTAATAAAGTGAAACTCCAGTCTCAAAAAACAGAGACCTCAGTTCCCAAGTGGCCCCACCACAGACTGTTTGGAAAGCTGATGTATATACTGCATAGTCGTCACTTGGTATCCACAGAGGACTGGTTCCAGGAATCCCCTTGGATGCCAAAATTCATGGAAGCTCAAGTCCCTAATATAAAGTGGCATAATATTTGTATATAAACGACCCACATCCTCCTATATACTTTAAACCATCTCTAGATTACTTGTAATACCTCATACAATGTAAATGCCATGCAAATAGTTGTTACACTGTATTGGTTAGGGGATAATGACAAGAAAAAGTGTACATGTTCAGTACAGACACCGTGTTTCTTAAATATTTTTGATCGGTGGTTGGTTGAATCCATGGATGTGAAACCCACGGATACAAAAGGCCGACTGTGTGAGCATTCTCTATCTAGTAAGTGTCTGTCAAACCATTCACTTCTGCCTCTTCCCTCCTAGCATCTGCCTGCCCTTCTGCCCTCTGAGCGCCCTGACTGCGCCACACTGCAGGCCATGGAGAATGAGCTGCCAGTCCCTCATACATCTAGCAGTGCCTGTGCCACCAGCAGTACCAGCGGGGCCAGTAGCAGCAGTGGCTGCAACAACAGCAGCAGTGGTGGAAGTGGCCGCCCCACCGGGCCCCAGATTTCTGTGTACAGTGGTATTCCAGACCGGCAGACCGTGCAGGTAAGATTCTAATTGATCTGGGAATTATACTCCTTAATCATCTCCAGAGCTAGCAAGGAGGAGGTGTTGGCATGGTCTGGTGGGATAATCTAGATGTGGACTCTAGAACGGGCATATGGGAGTGAGTTCGTAGATATACATTTGTGTATTGTTACAGGGGGTGAAGGATGCAAAATGGCCCAACCAGGGAGTTTAGAGGACACGTGTGTGAAAGTGTAAAGGGCAGACAAGTAACAGTAACAAATAATACATGACCAAGAGCTGCTCAGCCGCAACCCAGACCCACTCTCTAAATGACCATTGTCCGGTGAAGAACAAATCTCATTTTTTCAAAGACCAAAAACCAAAAAGAACCCCCAAATAATCCTTTGTCATTGCAGCTTTTTACCTTCTCCCCTAAAGCAGCAGTTGGCAAATGTCATCCACAAGGCCTTCCAGGTGGCAGCTCACTGCTCCTAAATGCAGTCAGAGCCATGCACTACCATCTGCTGTGTGCCTGACACGGTACTAAGCATTTTGCACAGTTATCCTTTTGGTTATTATTAGGCACAATTCTGTAGTTGAGAAAACTGGGGCTCAGAGAAGGTAATAACTTGTCCAAGGTCATTCAGGTAAAGACAAAAAAATTGAAGCTAACTCTCCCCAGACCTGTGTTCTTAATCACTACAATTTTTGTTTTTTGTTTTTGTTTTTTTTTTTTGAGGTTCCCGGATAATACAGGCAGAAAAGAGAGACCACAGCTGAGAAGTGTTTACTCGCAGTGACTTTGCTATTACAGTTTGGGTATACTAGAAAAGTGACCTCATCCTGCTTTGAACTTAGGCCCAGATAAGGGAATAGGGGAGAACCCACAGCAGACAGTAAGAGGGCCTGAAAACCCGAGTTAAAGAAGACGCCATCAGATACCCTGGACTGTTCCCTCTCCCAGTTATTTCCACCTCGTGCTTAGTGAATCCGTGTTTCCTGCCCCTACCTTTGCCCCCAACCCTTGCCCCCAACCCCAGCGCCTGGCCCTGGCCCATCATGCATGAGGACCTTAGCTCTGATTTCTAGCCACGACATTCGGATATACCCACTCCTGCCATTCATCACAATTCTAGGCAAAAGGGGGTCTGGGGTTCTGCTCTGGCGAGTGGAATCACCCATGGTTGCACGCAGAACCATTCTGGGCTCCTCCTGTCTCCCTTCGTTGACATCCTCTTATGAGGAAGGGTCACAGGATCTCAACTACGCGGGCTGGACTGCTGGGGAGGTCACTTTCAGGAGTCTAATAGAAAGGCCTAGGCAAAGGGAATACTGACAAATAATTCTGGGAGAGCAGGAGGGAAAAAGAATAGAGTTAAAATAAAACAGGATCTCGGAGAGGGGTGTTCACATCAGAGGAGTGGAATCTGGGGGCAGCATGTGGAAGAGTTGGGATGGGGATGTCTGGGGAGACGCCAGAGCCCACAGAGGATCTGCTATAATAACAGGCTGTTTTTACAGAACCCCAAATCTGAGCCAGAGGCTGTTTTGTCCTAGAGCTGTCAGCCCTAGAAGTCACACCAACCTGGGGAAAGCCTGACCTGACCCTGGGCCCCGTCCTGGCAAGGCTTGCTCGCCAAGATGGGGCCCACGGTCAGGAGCTACCTGTGGCCAGGTATTCAGCAGAGGTAAGGGTAGAAAATAGGGAGAAGCCTGGTCAAGGCCACTGCAAGGCATCAACTGGGAAGAGATGGCAGGAGGGTGGCCAGTGGTAGAAGGGAGGAGAAATGTCTCTGGGACGCGCAGGAAGAAGACAGAGGATCTTAGGGCTAGGGAAAGGCACTCGCTGTTCTTTGTTTCTGGGGATGGGGAGGATCAAAGGGCAGCCTTTTATCCTTTCCAGGAGATTGGCCAATCCCATCAGGAAAGAAGGAATAAGCAGCAAGGTCAGGGAATGGGAGACAGAAGCTAAAAAGAGGGAATGATGGAGAGAAAGAGAGAGGGAGGGAAAGAATAAAAGGGGGCCGGGCACAGTGGTTCATGCCTGTAATCCCAGCACTTTAGGAGGCTGAGACGGGCAGATCACCTGAGGTCAGGAGTTCAAGACCAGCCTGACCAACATGGTAAAACCCTGTCTCTACTAAAAATACAAAAAAATTGGCCAGGCGTGGTGGCAGGCACCTGTAATTCCAGCTCATTGGGAGGCTGAGGCAGGAGAATCACTTGAACCTGGGAGGTAGAGGTTGCAGTGAGCCAAGATTGCACCACTGCACTCCAGCCTGGGCAACAAGAGCAAAACTCCATCTCAAAAAATAAAAATAAAAAAAGAATAAAAGGGGAGTGTGCTGTCCCTGTAGCACTGGTCTGCTCTGCAAGACCCAGGCAACCTTCTTCTAAGGGATTGATGGGACTCTGAGAAGCTGTGGGCCTGGGGAGCAGCCCCAAGTCTGCCTTACAGCCCCAGCCTCAAGGAGAAGGCATTGCCTCCATCTAAGTTTTCCTGTGGCTGGCCGTTGCTGAAGCTGGAGTAGGCCCCCTGCTGACTTTGCTCTTCCCTCCACCCCCATTCTTTTCCCTGCCTTATTGAGCTTCACCCTCATCTGAGGCTGCAGAGTGACAGAGGGAGAGGAGTGTCTGACAAGCCTGGGGGAGACCCTTCTATCTCCCTGAGCCTCCCTCACTGCCCAAGAGTTGATTAAAGCAATGGTGTGCAGCTCTGATTCTCCTCACCAAGGCGGATGATGCAGAAGCAGGCCGTGCTGGGGAGGAGCTGCAGAGACAGGCAAGATAGATCAGGTTAGACTTGATGAAGAAGCTCTGCGAACAGCTGTCCTCCCACTGTTCTAGAGAGTGGCCACAATTGGCTATGGTGGTGGTCACAGATCTTGGTGTCTCCTGAGCAGTTACAGAGGCCTGGGGTAGGCAAGGCATTACTGCCAAAGGGGTATTCTGTGTGGCAGCTGCCAGCCTGGCTCTTCTCCCTCCTCCCTCTTCTCAGGTGATCCAGCAGGCCCTACACAGACAGCCCAGCACGGCTGCTCAGTACCTGCAGCAGATGTACGCCGCCCAGCAGCAGCACCTCATGCTGCAGACTGCAGCGCTCCAGCAGCAGCACCTCAGCAGCGCCCAGCTCCAGAGCCTGGCGGCCGTGCAGCAGGTGAGATTTGGGAAGGACCTCAAGGCTGGTGCCAGGTGTCCTGGTTGTGGAAGCAAAAGGGAGAGGAAGCAGGCACCGCACCCATGCTTCACATCCTTCTCTTACTACAACCTAAAGAAGTCCTTGTGATGCGGGTACTACTGTCATTATCTCCTTTTAGCAGGTGAAGGACAGGGCCCTGGGTCATGCAGCTAGTGAGTGGAGTGGCGGAATGCTAGCCCAGGGAAGAAGTGTGGGGATCCCCTCTCCTAACCACCTTACTGCGGGTCTAGGGAAAGGACTGTGGGTTCCAGGGAAGCATTCATGACCGAAGGGCACTGCCTGTTTATCTTGTCTGCCCGTTGTTGCTGTCTCTCCTCCTTAGCTGAGAACACATTTATTTATCCATTTAGAAAAACATTTTATGTACCTTCTGCATACAAAGTTTATATCAGGCACTGGGTATACTGAGCACCCTGTCTTCTTGGCACTTCTAATGGGAGACAGCAAGTAAACAGGAACCAAAATAGCCAAGGAAACAAAATATTTAAATCTCTAAGTTATAATAAGCACCATGAAAGAGAAGAACAGATTGCTCTGACCAAAGGGCAAAGTGGACGGCCTTGCATTGCATGGTCAGGAAAGGCCTGTCTGCTGGAGTAACACTGGAGCTGACACTTGAAGGATGAGAAGCTGGCCACAGGGAGAAGGGCAGCTTGGACACTATTGCTCATGTCTGCAAATTCTCTGTGTGGGGGTGGTGGCTGGGTGTGATGAAGGTGGCCGGGTGTGTGGCGGTGGCCGGGCATGATGGCGGTGGCCGGGCATGATGGCGGTGGCCGGGCGTGATGGCGGTGGCCGGGCGTGATGGCGGTGGCCAGGCGTGATGGTGGTGGAGCGGAGGGCTCCACACACCGAAGGCCATGGCCTAACAGTTGGAGTGCTCAGTGGCAGTGCCTTGCCTTATTCAGTCCTCTCAGCAATCCTATCAGGCAGGTACTGTTACCATCCTCACCTATTCACAGAGGAGGCAGGATGCTTGCTGTGGGCCACACAGAGGCAGGTTGGGGGCTGACCTCCAGAGGCTGTTCTCCTTAACACCATCTTGCAGCACCTCCTGTGGATGATGAGAGCCCAGGAGTGACTGGGGGAAGTCTAGGACTCTAAGAGGAGTTTGTTCTTTCCTAGGCAAGCCTGGTAGCCAACAGACAAGGAAGCACTTCAGGCAGCAATGTGTCTGCACAGGCCCCGGCCCAGTCATCTTCGGTGAGTAGAATGGGAGAGCAGCAGCAGAGTCCACAGCCCCAGGACCAAAATGCCCAAGTTCCCAGACCCAATTATGGTGAATCTGTAGCCATGTAACATCACGGCTGGAATCCATTGCTCCTGCCGGGAAGAAAAAGAAAAGGACATGTCTCTTACTGACCTTTAGGTTAGTAACTTCCTGTCATCCTCCCAATGTCAGGGCTCTCTGTGGATAGCTCAGTTCTCCCAACATCGGATCCCCCTGCAACTCTGCACCAAGGTCAGAGATGGGGCAGGGCTGGGGGATGCTCCAAGGCCAAGGACCACAGATGGTCCTGAAGGAGGCTGAATAAACCAAGGAGCAGAAGAGGAGGGAGAAAGAAATGGATGAGGGAGACACAGTTCACCAACAGAACCTCCTGTCTCCTACCGCACATCAGATCAACCTGGCAGCCTCCCCAGCAGCAGCCCAGCTCCTCAACAGGGCCCAGAGCGTGAACTCTGCAGCAGCCTCAGGCATCGCTCAGCAGGCTGTGCTCTTGGGCAACACGTCTTCCCCAGCCCTGACTGCGAGCCAAGCACAGATGTACCTGAGGGCACAGATGGTGAGTACCCATGGTTAGGGCCATGGCTCAGGGGCACCAGGACAGAGGCAGAGAAGCTGGGAGCTGGAGAAGGGTGGGGAGGAAGCACTAGGGGCAGGGGAAGGAGATGAGGGGTGGGATAAAGAAGGGGGCCTGGAAGGCTGAGTGGAAGCTTTGGTACAGCCTCGAGGAGTCACGAAGGGTGGGGCTCCAGGCTGAAACAGAGAAAGTTACCTGCGATGCCACCTTTCCTTCGCCTCCTAGAGTGAAACAGAAGTGTCCCCTTATCAGAAACTCCTCAAAATTAATCAGGATGGGCAGAGTGGTTCATGCCCAGGTGGTCCTGGACACCCAGACATCCATGTGCTTGACAGAAATGGGGTCTTCCCCTTCCCACCATCCTTACAAGGACTGGCCACCTCTAAGTCAAGGGCCAAAGATGCTTACCAGCTTCAGCGTGCCTCCATTGCCCTCCCAGCTGGGCCCCCATTCTAATCAGAGGTCAGGTGAGCTTGTTTGGGCAGGATGTACTCAGGATAGCACCAGTTCTTTCCTTTGTACCTGTCCCTGAGGGGTGCAAAAGTCCTTAAGAGCCTACCAAGTCCCTAAGATTTAGGAGAATGCCCTGGGAAAATGGCAGCATACTCCCTGGGTGGCAATAGCATGCAGCCTCAGCTAGGGCTCAGTCGCCGTGGGTCATGTCTCATACCTCCCATTCTAAAGTCTGCTCCTGCGGGCCCTTGACACACTATCCCAAAAGTAACACAGTCCCACCCCTCTCTTTGCTCTTATGGCCAGGACGTAACCTTCAGAGCTTGTCTGGTCTTGGTCCCACACATTTGCTCTTGGCTCCGAGTTCATCATTTGAAGCCCATCTCCATCCCCAGGGAACAGCCTCTTAGGCACAAGGCATGAAACAGACTTCCATCTCCTAGGGAACTGGACAGACACACTGTGATGCTGCTGCCCAAAGCTGACTGTGTCTGCAGGTTTCTTGTCCCTGTGTTCTACTCCACTGGGGTCGTGACGCCTGCCTGTCTGCCTCCCTCCCCAGAGCAGGGCATACACCCACGGAGGAACAAGCACAGCTGCGCTATTGCAGAGTTCTAGGGAAATCACCCTGTCAAGGCACCAGCACATCCACACTGACGCAGAGCTAGACTCCCACGGAGGTCGAGGTGTCATGCAGAGAACACCATGGATCCTGCACCCCACAGGATGGGATTCAGACACGAGGACGGCTCCAGGCAGTCCGCTTCCTCTGCCGTTGTTGTCTCCAGGCCCCTCTGAACCTAACTTTGACTAGAAAATGACCAAAAGGATACATCGAACTTGATCCCCTGGAGGGCAGTCTCGTCCTGGCTCAGGCCTGGGTTCAGCAGGGAGTTAGACCTGCAAAGTGGTCCTAGGGCATCCGTCTCGCTTCCCAGGATGCTGAGGAGGCAGTGGCTTCAGTGTATCCTGGGGATATCGGTCTCCCCTAGGATGAGCCCCTCACAGAGGGTTCTGAAGGGAACTCGGCTTTGGTGTAGCCCCAGAGCGGCTCTCCCCACCCACCCCTGCACCAAGCCTGGATCAGGACGCAACGAGCCTCTGGAGAAAGGCAGGCGCTCCCCCTGGACTCCCCCTTCCTTGTCTTTCTGCTTCTACCGTCCTGCCCTTCCTCATAGCTGGTCCTGGGCTAAACAGTTGTGTCCTGTGGCTGAGTCCACATTGGGCAGGTAAAAGGCGCCTCGTTTCCTGTGATTCCAGGCCCAGCCAGGTAACCTGGTGCAGGTAGCTAGGAGCCTAGGCGGCACTGTTCCTTTGTCCCCTCAGCTCATCTTCACGCCCACGGCCACCGTCGCTACTGTGCAGCCTGAGCTCGGCACTGGCTCCCCCGCCCGGCCCCCCACCCCCGCCCAGGTGAGGACTCCATGCTTGTGGGAGGGCAGGGGGGTGGGCACCCCCGTAGAGGGGCACTGATACTGGGGAGGGGCACAAGGAGAGGCTGGGATCAGCTAGGAAAGCAGGCGGGAGACAGGACACCCCAGTGCCCCCAGGCCTGTGCGTCTACCCTCCTCCAGAAGGCCTCGGCCCCTCCTGGCTCTGTTTTGTTCCCTCAAACACAGGTCAGGAGCCAGAGGGCAGCCTGCTGAGGCCAGCATGATTGCCAGGGAGGGCTGGGCTGTGCTACCCTCCATGCTTTACACCTGCCCCAGGATTGCTGGTCTGGCTGCTGCTGCTCCATAAGTGGAAAGTCCCACTCTGGTTACACATGGTACCGCTGCCAGGACTCGAGAAAAATGGCGTGGAAGAGGGAGCAGAGACATGTCCTGCTCTGCTAGGAGTGCACAGATACTACTGTGGCTGGGAAGATTCTGTGGGCAGCGGCGGAAGGAACCCCTACCACTCGCCTCTCCCCATCCTCATCTACAGAATGGGGAGGGCGATGGGAGAGGGCTGTTAGCAGGATTTTCAGTCTGGCACAGCCTCCATATGTCCAGCAGAGGGCGCCAGGGACCAGGCTGAGTCAGCATGCCGGCAGTCTTGGAAGGGCCGGTGGCAACCTTATTCTGAGACAAGATTATTTGCCTGGTGACCTTGCTGGTCAGTTAACTTCCACTTTTGCCCTGGCCTTTTCCAGTGCGGGAAGCCCCATGCTCCCCGACGCTGGGAATTATTTCTGGGTGGTGTGCATCCAGTCCTGAAAGTGTAGGGGAGGAGGGAGGTCAACAGAAGGGACAGAGCCCTGCCTCCCCACCCCTGCCCGCCCAGCTGGGCAGCAGGCCTTTCTCAGAACTCAGCCTCTTCTGCTGCTGGATGCAGTCACAGTGAACTCTCTGGCCTTCTTTAGCAACTCCACGTGCTTCTGGTTCCTCTTCCAGCCCCTAACGCATTCTCTCTCTCTCTGATTTGACAACCTCCTGTTCTATTCAGCCATCCCTGGATCCATCCCTCTCTCCCTCTTAGTTGTGTACTGGCATTGCTCCTACCACATTCTCTGGACTCCCACAGACCCCTCTTTTCCAGGTACAGAACTTGACCCTCCGAACACAGCAGACGCCAGCAGCAGCAGCCTCGGGCCCCACCCCCACTCAGCCTGTCCTGCCCAGCTTGGCCCTGAAACCCACGCCAGGCAGTAGCCAACCTCTGCCTACCCCAGCACAGAGCAGAAATACTGCTCAGGCTTCCCCCGCAGGTGCCAAGCCTGGCATAGCTGACAGTGTGATGGAGCCACTCAAGAAAGGAGATGGCAACAGCAGTGTGCCAGGGAGCATGGAGGGCCGGGCTGGGCTCAGCCGGACGGTTCCTGCTGTGGCTGCCCACCCCCTCATTGCACCAGGTAAGGTCTTCAGGAAGCAGGAATCCTTTCCCAGAAAACCCAGGGCCATGAGTCAGAAGGAGACTTTCAGACTTTCCTTTTTCCCATGGATTTGCAAAGATACCAGCCATGGGTCTTTCTCTTCTCCCTCCCTGTCTGGAAGAGTCCATCAGCTCCTGGCTTTGTGCCATGCTTCTGGTCTAACTTTATGCAGGGCAGCCATGTCAGCTGGAATAAAGGAGTCCTTCTGCACAGTGGGCACAGCGATGAATCAGGGTACACAGCCATAGCTTTGGAGCTGTGGGCACAACCTGGAGTGGCTGGAGGCGGGCGGTTGAACTATTTTGAAATTCTCCAAGACTCAGCAAAAAGGCCAGGGGCTAGCCAGAAGCATGTGAGAACCAGACAGGGAGATGGGAATGTAGGAAGTTTACTTTTTCTCATCATTCAGCAAGCATTTGTTGATTAGTATTTGCCAGTCATGTTGCCAATTCTAGGTGTGCAGAGATAAATGAGACTCAGGTTCTGCCCTCCACAGTCTAGCTGGGGAGACAGATATAAGTGCAGTGCATATGCCATAATAGATCTAAGCTCTGAGCGCTGTCAGAACAGAGGAGCTATCTGGCCTTGAGGAGAGGAGCTAGGAAAGGCTTGCCAGTGAGGGTGACACTTGAGAATAAATCTAGGAGCTTGCTTGTGAGGCAGGTCCAGTGAATCCACATGCCCTGCTAGACCCCTTTCCCTGCCTACTAAAACTATCCGCATGCTGCCCATTGTAGGCAATCTTTCATGGGAACATCTGCCAAGAGCCCAAGAAGCCAGGCCTATCGGTCTAGGCAACAAGACCACGCTATTTTACCATAGAAATAAATAGAGTGGCAGAGCACACGGCTTTGCATTAAAGAGAGAGTCACGCTGATCGCATCCCTGAGACAACCACTAACTGCAGTCCTCTCTCAAACCATTTTACCATCCAATCTAACCTGCAGGTCTTTTTCTTGAGAAAATACATTAAGAATATATCTCAATACATCTTTGGCAAAATAGGATAGGATTTTTTTTCCCTAAAGGAGTGTGCAGTCAAAAGAAGGGAGCCAGATATAGAAGCAAATCCATTCCACTTCATAAATTCTATTTTAGGACTAAGTACCAGGCACAGTGTGGGCACAGATGGTCAGCTGCCTGCCGGCAGAATGGGTCAGAGACGCCGTCCCTCAGAGGACACTGCACATGAGCCTTGCGGCATGAGCACGTGACCCGACAGACAGAGTGGGGAAGGTTCCCAGGCAGAGAAAAGCAAAGCAGTGCACATGGCACTGAGTTAGGAGGAAACGAGGTCAAAATCCCTCATTCACCTTCTCGAGGCTTCAGAAATCACCCAGGGGCAAAGGGTCAGTCGCTGCATTCCAGCAGTCACCGCTGAGCCAAGAAAGGCGCCTCCCCACGGAGGCCTCACGGCCCTGTGGCTTCAGATGTTTCTCACTGTCTGGCATGGCTTTCTCCAGAAAGTGGCCCAGCCTCTTCCTTTTATGGAAAAAGAAAGTCAGGCTCAGAAGGGTAGACTGGGGGCTCTTTCAATGCGTTGAAAGCAGCTTGGACTAGAGCTGAGACCCCAAATGGGCACTTCTAGTTTCTCGTTCAATCTGCATATGCCCTGGAGGACTATCTGCATCTCAAGCCTTCCTGAGAACCTCCTTCCGGCCCAGGCCGAAATGTAACCTCTTTCTAAATCTAAGCCAGCACCCCAAGTTCTAACACTGTTGAAAAGAAAGACTAGTTCTTGGGTTCCTCCTAAGGCTGCTAGGCAACTCAGTTCTCAAGAAAACTGGACAGAAACGGGACCAGCATTCACAGGACGTCCACCATGTGCTAGATAACGTGCCCTGAGTTGTACGCATCACGCTTCTTTAAACCCTGTAAAGATCCCTGTCCAGTAGGTGTCCTTATCCATTTTACAGATGAGCAAACTGAAGCTCAGAGAGGTTCTCCAGGAGCTTACTACAGCTGTCACGCACTCAAAGTCACCTAAGTAGTAAGTGGCAGGACTGGGGGCCAAGTCAAACACTATTCTTCATCTCAAGCCAGATTGTCCCTCTCACTTCTTACAGTAATCTGGGGCCTCCTCAGCCTTTCCTGTTTCTGACCCAAAGCTGAAAGAGTCTGGGGAGGTCTAAGCCTATTCAGGGTTTGCAGAGTCTGGTGGAGACCCCATGTAAAGGTAAACACCAACAGGTGACAGGCTTGAGGCCCAAGGGCCTAAGCCTAACAGTGCCTGGCTAGAATGCAGTGCAGAGACCAGTGGCTTCACAGAACTTTCTCTGGAGCAGCAGTGAGCTGCAGTCCCACAAAGAACCTCTCCCCAGAGACACAAAGCAGTGGGCCTGCATTGTTCTGCCTCCCACTATCCCGTTCATTCTTCCTCTCTCCCACCCCTTCCTCTCTGTAAGCCTGGAGATTGCGCTCCCCGACTCCCACCTCCCAGATGGAAGGCAGCTGGGGAGGTTTAGTAGGGGAAGATCCTCTCAGGGCTCCTGGACAAAAAGGACTGAAATCATTCTTAGGACCTAGTGCAGGGCAGCCAGGAGCAGCACCTGTCTTGGGCTACACAGTTCCCTGGGCAGAGGTGACTTCTGGCCTCCTGCCCAGCCAACCCACTGTCAATGAACCAAGGGATCTGAGAGCAGGAGAGAACAGCGTGCTTGAGCATGCGTGTGTGTGTGTGTGTGTGTGTGTGTGGTGTGTGTGTGTGTCTGGGAGAGAGAAAGCAAGCGAGCGTGCACGCATTTTTTGTTTGTTATTGGAGCATTTTTTGAGCTGGCTGGCTGGCTGCCCCCAGGGAAAGTAACCAGTGGAGACTTGCAGTGGGGTAGTCGGGTGGGGGGGGGGGGCAGGGGGGTATGGCAGAGAGGAATGTGTTCTCCTGGGGGCTGCTTCCTCCCAGAGCAGGCAGACCCTCCAGTCCCAGCTGGGACTGCTCCCACTGACAGCTGTTTGGGGGCAAAGCCCCTCCCCCATGGCAAGCTCCCTGCTGTTCCTGCTCCTGTCACCTTGGCAACCAGCTTCTTTAGGCTCTGCAAATAGAAAAGGTCCCTTATGCCGAGAAAAGGGGTGGGGGATCAGGTGGGGGAGGGGAGTAAGGGGCGGAGAACAGAGCCTGAGAGGCTGGGCTTTGGAGGGGAAGGAGAAGGGCCTGGCTTGCCCTTCTCACTGACATGAGGACTGAGCAACGGAGGGCAGAAGAGAGGCAGGCAGCAGGGGTCCCTTGGGCCTGGCCTCCAGGGAAGCCGAGTCCTAAGGAAGTGGGCCACAGCCCCAGATAGGAGACTTGGTTTTTGGAGTTCTCATTCTAGTGGATAAACTCCTGGCTTTGGGTGCACACTCAGGCCCAAAGGTGAGGAGAAAGTTGCTGACCAGGAGGGATACGCTGTGATAAAAGGGAACTGTCGGGTTGTTGAAAAGCTGGGGCCCTTTCACCCAGCTGGGCCTCCAGATGCCAGGTCTTTGTTCTGCATCCTCAGCCCGCCTCAGGTCTCAGCTGAGGAGCGAGAACTCTGCTGGAAGGCCACACAGCTGCTTTGTTTGAACACAGAGAGCGTTTTGTGCAGGGGCAGTGATTTCTGTCTGCGATAGGCTGGACAACGCGATGTTGCTGATTCTAGGATTCTTGGGCACCCTGTTTCCCTCCCAAAGCAGCCTCCAAACTGCAAGCACACTTTTACCTAAGGAATCCAATAAAAACCAAAGCATACAGGTGGGACTGTCATCCGCTAGAAATCCCCAGCGATTTTGATGTTAAAACCATGGAACCAGCCATGGAGGTCATTTCAACTATCCACGGTAGCACCAAATTTAGATGACTAAGAATCTCTTTTTATGTTGGGAGAAAAATCCAGATGATATAGGCTATCAGTGGAGGAGCTTTATGTTTTGCTTAACATCTTTCCCTGTGCATACGAGCTTGTGTGCGTGTATGTGTGAGAGAGAAAGCCGACTGACACACAAAGGGACTTGGCCTTGGTGGATGTTTCTTCTTTCCCAAAATTCTTCATGCTAGGCTTCTATTAGACTATTTCCCCGGTTGCTGTGGACTAATAATAATACTTACCAGTTAAAGAACAGCCATGTTCCACGTACCGTACTAAATGCTTTACCTACATATCTCACTTAATCTTAATGGTGATTATTCCATTTCACAAATGAAAGAGGTATGGCTCAGAGTCACTGTCATCCCCAAACCATTTGTCCCTTTAATTATGTGGCTCAACAGATACTCATTTAGCACCTATTATGTGCCAAACATTACGCTGAACACTATGGGTATTAAAGAGATGAACAAGAGTTTAAATTCTAATGGGGGCTGCAGAAATTTGACTTGTGCTTTGAAAAATGAGTAAGTTTCAAGAATGGAACAGGAGGAAGAGGATCTCAGCTGGCACTGGGAAGCACCTAAGCCCAGAGTGGCTGTGTGCGCGTGTGACCATCTGTGTGTGTAAGTGGGACCCTCCTTCCTTTTCCCTTGCCCTCTGCCATTAGCTGTGGGTCTCCTAAAACTCAGTCCTGTGGCCTGTGTTTCACTCACAGAGGAGTTTGTTGGTTCATACCTTTCAGACATCCACCACCTGTCTGCCAGTGACTTCCTAATACACATCCATCCCTGTCCTCCTCCCTTCTCCCCATACATTTCAGCTATCTATAGGATAGACATCACCCCACCTGCATACAAGTTTTTTTTTTTTTTTTTTTAATTTGGAGAATTTGTAAAACAAAAACCCTGCATCTTCCTCTCTGGAAAGGGCCCCTCTACCGTATCCTGAGCACTGTCCACAATTGCAAGGTCCTCCTGCACCCCAGACTCACAGAGTTATTTTGACTTCACATTCAGATAACTGGTAGTATTTTTAAATACTACTGAGCATTTACTGAGCATCTACTAGGCATTGAGCAAAGGCAGTGAACCTCTTTGTGGTTTAAACAAAATATTCCGTTTGATACTAACAACTATGTGGTATGTATCACCGTTTACAGAACAGCACGTCTAGATCCGGAGAGGTTAAGCAATTTATCTAAGATTGCACAGCCTGTTGGTGTCAGAGCCACCAGGGAGGCAGAGCGTTACAGTGGGAAAAGCAGTGGGCTTCGGAGTTAACCTGGTTTCAGACCCCAGTTTCATCACCTATTAGTTTAATGACTATGATCAAGTTACTTCAGCTCTGTAAACCTCCATTTCCTCATCTGTAAAACAGAGGTGATTATATTTCCCACAGGCTGTAAATGACTGAGATGGCCTGCACAAGTGACTGGCACAGAGAAAACCCTCCCTCATTCCCACGCTCCATCACCACCCAGCTTGTCACCAGTTTGTCACCAGGTTCTGATGACATTTCCTCTTGTTTTGGCTTCCTGCTTTACTTAAGGCCTGCTGACGGGATGAGGCTTAACTGATCGCCAGGACATCCTACTCACAACTGCTAGAATTATCTCCCTCAGAGACTGTTATTTCCTTCTTGTTTAAAAACCTTCTCTGTAGCCCGGCATAGTGGCTCATGCCTATAATCCCAGCCCTTTGGGAGGCCGAGGCAGGTGGATCACTTGAGGTCAGGAGTTTGAGACCAGCCTGGCCAACATGGTGAAACCCCGTTTCTACTAAAAATACAAAAATTAGCCGGGTGTGGTGGCTCATGCCTGTAATCCCAGCTACTTGGGAGGCTGAGGCAGGAGAATTGCTTGAACCTGGGAGGCGGAGGTTGCAGTGAGCCGAGATCGTGCCATTGCACTACAGCCTGGACATCAAGAGCGAAACTCCATCTCAAAAAAAAAAAAAAAAAAAGAAAAAAAAAGTTCACTGTGTCTTTACGTCCTCCTTGATCAGCTGGAATGCCTAGTCTATAGTAAGGGCTCACTAAATATCATGTTAATGACTTCTGACTATCTGACTCCGTGGGGGACCTTCAAGACCCTCCCCCCACTGCCCACTGCACCTCTCTGACTGCTCCTGGTGTCCTCATGCAGACCCTCTGTTATGGCCAAGCAAATATGCTGTTGTCTCTCTCTCCGACTCCTACCCCTTTGTGACTTTCTTGGCCCTTTCCCTCCCTGCCTCCTGGCATAACAATCCCCTTTTGTTGTCCATGTCTCCAAGATTGCCTCCAGAATTCCCAACTGCCTGCAACTAATACTCCTAGGCTTGCTGTACTCGCTCGTCCTTACTGACTTTTGTTATTCACTTGGCCATCAGCATCTTGTAATATGCAAGGCACCATGCCTCACCTGTCAAATGAAGTCAAGTTTCCCTTCACTTACTGCATTGTACAAGTCACTTGGAAACTACTCTCAGTTCTTGCTTGTAAAATAAAAACACTTCTCAATTGCTTCATGGGCTTCTTGTTAGAAATAAATGAGATTTAAATGATAAAAATTCTTTGAGAAGTTCAAAGCAACACACAGTAACAGATAGTATTTTAAGAATAGCTACCATTTACTGAGCATCTACTAGGTACCAAGTGTTGAGCAAAGGCAGTGAATCTCTGTGGTTTAAACAAAATATTCCATTTTATACTAACAACTATGTGGTATGTATCACCGTTTACAGAACAGCAAGTCAAGATACAGAGAGGTTGAGCAATTTATCTAAGATTGCACAGCCTATCAGTGTCAGAGCCAAGATTTAAACCCAGATCTGACTGACTCTAAAACCCAGGCCTTTATCCACTTATGCTATACTGCCATCCTCTGCCAAGGGCAGGCTAGGGGCAGAGATGCAGATAACAGTTTCTTTTATAATGCTCCAAGCTGCTTAGCAAAGAATCCTGTACATAGCCAGTATTTGGTAGTTTTTCCAGAGGACTGCAGAAGAGGCCTGAAAACGTTCAAGCATAATCAGACTATCACAGAGTGCCCCTGCAGCTGGCAACCCAACACCATTTTATAAGTTTCTTACAGGGAAACTTCCCTTAGCTCTACTTCCCCTATCAAACTCCTCCCGACCCCAAGCCAAGGGAATGCATCACGGAAAATTTGTGTGGCTATTGCTTTAGAGTTTTCCAAAAGGAGCTTCCTTGTCTGTTCTTGTGTATGCGGAGCACTGACCTCTAGAGCCAACCCCAACCTTAGTTCCCTCCTGAAGCCTAATCACATGAAACATCTTTAGGGATAAGCAGCCCCTAGAAGGTGCTAGCATAACTTAGACTCAGCCAAAAACTGCCTCCTCTTCTGACTCCTCTCTGTTAGACACCTTGGGGTTCAACTATACATGATGACCTGGAGACCCCTGAATTCCCCACAGTATTTTATGCCTCTGAGTCTTCCCGAATGCTGTTCCTTTTGTCATCTTCCTAACTCTGAATCATGTTAAACACTTACTCTGGGAAACCTTCTCTGCTCTCCTTCCAAAGCTGAATCCCCTTTTGCGTGTTCTCAATATTCTGTGCTTATCGCCTATCATAATATTTACCAAATTATGCTGAGAGTATCTGTCTACCATCTGTCTCTTTTACTAAACTGTAATCTCTTCTAGGGACCATGTTTTAGCCAGTACCAACCATAGTACTTGGTGTGTGGTGGGTGCTTAATAAGTTGTTTGTTGAGTGAATGAATGGTTGAAAGTATATCTTCCCTTAAGAGTAGTGGCTAGTAAAAAGATCTGCCATTCCTCTCCCACAGGCATACTCTCCTTGCCTGTAGGCCAGGTAACATCAAACTCTAATCAATTATAGTAGACTTCTAGGAAAATGAGTGCATAAGTAGTCCTGCAACTGTAGCTGGTATGCTTGCAGCTCCCATATACTTTGAGGCAAGAGTCCCAGCATTTCTGGGACACTGAGCTGTTTCTTGAATATTTGAAGCCTTGAGAACAAGTTTTGTAGGACAAACAAGTCCCACCATGTTGTCTGTCATTCATTCATTCATTCAGCAGTATTGATTGAGCATCTACTAAATTCAAGATATTTTGGAGGAAACAAATGACTCACATAAATTCTGCCTACCAAAAGAAATAAGTCACTTACTGAAATAACTCTGAGATAGGTATAACCCTTACCTCTATTTTAAAGATGATGATGGCCGGGCGCGGTGGCTCAAGCCTGTAATCCCAGCACTTTGGGAGGCCGAGACGGGCGGATCATGAGGTCAGGAGATCGAGACCATCCTGGCTAACATGGTGAAACCCCGTCTCTACTAAAAAATACAAAAAACTAGCCGGGCGAGGTGGCAGGTGCCTATAGTCCCAGCTACTCGGGAGGCTGAGGCAGGAGAATGGCGTAAACCCGGGAGGTAGAGCTTGCAGTGAGCTGAGATCCGGCCACTGCACTCCAGGCTGGGCGACAGAGCGAGACTCCGTCTCAAAAATAAATAAATAAATAAATAAATAAATAAATAAATAAATAAATAAATAAAGATGATGATACAGAGGTACAGAGAGGTCAAGTAACTCACTCACCCCATGTCACACAGCTGGTAAGCAGCAGAGTTGGAATTCAAATCCAAGCATTTTGGCTCAAGAGCTCATACTTGACTTCTGGGCACACTGCTTCTCTGAGGGCAGTGCAAAGCAAAGCAGCCTGAATGTCATCTCAGAGAAAGGGGAAAGTCCTGTCAGCTGTAAAGGCCAGAGAATGGTGACTAGAATTTGATTTGTGGCACTCTAGACAGTATGAGAAAAGGCATATACTCTGTACAGGGTACAGTGAATAGTAAAGATTGCTTGGGTCAAATAAATAATAAAAATTACAAGGGTGGTTTATGTTGAAAAGAGATCCTGAATTCTTGCCAGGGGCTTTAGACAACTGTAGACAAAGGAGAGTCCCTGGCAGTTTTTAGTGAGAGATCAGATCTGTGCACTAGGAAGATTAGTTTGCACTCTCTAAGCTGGATTACAGAGAGAAGAAACTGGAATCAGGAAGACCCTTTACTGCAGTACTCTAAACAAAAGGATTTTTTTTTTGATCCAGGATAATGCTGGAGTTAAATCATGATCTTTGTTTTTATTAATCTCAAAAAGTTAAGGATGTATTAATATATACCCTGATCTATATGAATTGATTCAAGCCTTATGAGCTTGATTTCCACCCTTGGTGTATAGTAGCCTAGTTTATCCTAAAACAATTGCTTTCAGTTTTCCATGAGCAGCACAGGGTGGGGAGAGAATGGGATAGGAGAGGAAGCACAGGAATAGAAGCCAGGACAACAGTCCCCTTTCCTGGTCTTTTGGGAAAACAACTGTGTGTTTATGCTGTATAGATATAGAATCTTTTCCCTCTGTAACCCTTTTTCCTCCTTATTAACCCTGAATTGTAAACTACTTTCCTGCTATAGCCACTCAATCAAATTCTAGATGTGGAAGAGATTTATGTGATCACCTAGCCCAGACCTCCTCTTTCACAGGTTAAACTCTGAAGCCCTGAGAAAGAAGAGTACCTTGTCTCAGGCCACACAGCCAGCAAGTACTGGGGCATGCCATTGATCCTCTCAGCCTCCCTGACCTGGACCATCTCCAGCTCCCACCTCACATGGGCAGCCCCTAAGAATGATTCCACATTCCAGTGGCAGGAATCCATGATTTTGCATTAAGGGAGAAAAAGTTTTGGTTGCATTTGCAGTGACGACGCCCATCATTTGCAGATCGTTCTGGCTGTGGGCGCCTAACAAAGTCCTGTGTGGCTTCTTCAGTGTCTCCCAGGTGCCTTATCAACAGCCTTCTCAAAAGTGCCTGATTGTTAAATTCTGACCTATTCAATGTGAGATAAGGAGACATGGCTTAGACTGGGGTCAGGGACAGTTTATAATTACCAAATGCCTGCTGGCATTTCCACAAAGGTTCTGCCATCAACCCAAACCCAACACACTTCCCTCAACATCACACTGGTGTCCAAGTTTCCCAAACCCGTCATTCAGTATCCTCCATACTAAACCCCTGTGGGCCATCCATAGTCCGTCTCTCTCTGACTAGACAGTCACCAAGACCCATTTTGCTTTTGCTTTGTAACATGTCTTATTTCTGTCCTTTCAAATCCTATTGGAATTCTGCTTGGAATTCCATGTCGGGCTGGGATGAGACCATTCAAAACTTGCATGTGAATAGACAAAAATTCAAGAAGGAAGACACCTCCCCTAACTCAGTTTGAAACCTGCTTACTTTGCATCCGTTGCATCACAGAATCCTTTTAAAATGTGAGCTCAGGACCCAGAATTCGCCTTTATCCTTACTGGCTTGAGGCTTTAGTTGTAAAAGTCCATTTGCTGGCCTCCAGCTGTGGCCTGCCATGCATTTGGCTAGCTCTCCAGCCGGGGAAGTCTCTGTAGAGGGCAGTTTTTAAACAGGACAGATTCAGCTGAGCTGCTTCGTCCTAGGCTGGCCTGGCACTAGCCAGAGGGTGATCTGTGTAAAGACAATCTCTGAGCTGAATTTCATGAATCCCTACTCTGAACAAGGCATGAGCTAGACACTGAAGGAATTACTAAAAAATATAAGAATTCTCACCTCAAAGAGTCAGCCAGCTTAAAATGGAAGAGGGAAAGCTAGTATAGCAACACATGGCAAAAAATAAATTCCTGTCAGGCACTGTGTTAGATTCTGGAGAGAGATACATGAAGTTTCTGACCACAAGGAGGTCATGATCTGGAAGATAGATAAGAAACAATTACAACCCACCTTAATAAGCATTATTATGATAGAGGTAGACCCTGGATACTTTGAGAACCTAAACCAGACTGATATAATAGTTATGACTAGAAATGATTGAATATGACTACATGCCAGGCACTGTGCTGTGCACATTAAGCCATTTTTCTGTCATTTTCTTCTCATTTCATCCTTTTAACAACTTCTGTACGGAAATTATATTTTTAATTTTTAGATTGGGAACGTGAGGCCCAGAGAGTAGTTAGTCCCAGGTCCCTTGGTATATAACAGAGGGAACCAGTAACCCAGCCCTGGTCTGCCTGATGCCAGGATCCAATAACTACCATTGTCTACTGGCTCTTCCTGGAGAAGGCCTCGTCTGAGCAGAGCCAGAGGCTGGATGAGGACTAGCCATGCAGAGCTGCGTTGGGTGGTGGAGAGGCTGTAGCTGTTGCAGGTACAGAGAACAGCAGATGAAGGGTGCGGAGGAGAGAGACAGCATGCCTCACTTAGAATCCAGTATTTCTCTGAACTGCCAGAATGGCCAAAGAGGGCCTCACAGAGGAGGTGAGTTTTGAGTTGTGAGGAGTTAAGCGTTGGGGGTGGGGGACAGCTTAAAGAGCCCAGTGTTCCTCCAGCAAAGGAGGAAAGCAGGAATAGAGTGAATGTGTTAGGCCATGGCAATGAGCAGGCCAGGCTCAGGGTGAAAAATGAAAGGGATGAAAACAAGAGACATTGAATTTGGGAAGCCATTTTTATTTGGATGTGGGAGGGGCAGAGTTGGAAGACAGCAGAAGAGAAGATCAAGCCATGCTCTCTAACCTGGCCTTTCCCCCTTCAGCTTATGCTCAGCTGCAGCCACACCAGCTCCTCCCACAGCCATCCTCAAAGCACCTGCAGCCCCAATTTGTGATCCAGCAGCAGCCACAGCCACAACAGCAGCAGCCACCGCCCCAGCCATCACGGCCTGGGTTCCAAGCTCAGCCCCACCCTCAGCTTGCCTCCGTCTCTCCAAGCGTGGCCCTCCAGCCCAGCTCAGAGGCCCATGCCATGCCACTAGGCCCGGTTACACCCGCCCTGCCGCTCCAGTGTCCCACTGCCAACCTGCACAAGCCTGGCAGCAGTCAGCAGTGTCACCCTCCCACGCCTGATGCTGGGCCTCAGAATGGACATCCCGAGGGCGTGCCCCACACCCCTCAACGCAGGTTCCAGCACACTTCAGCCGTCATCTTACAACTGCAGCCTGCTTCACCAGTGGTAAGCCAGCCCCAAGGTCCAGGGAGCACATGGGGCGGCCACAGCTTGGACGACCCCACAGCCCCTTCAAGAAGTGCTTCTGGGTAGGCTGACGGGTGAAATCATCTTTGGGGATTCCAAGAAGGAAGAGAGGGCTTTCCCCAGTTTGAGGATGACTGAATCTTAAGGTCCTTGCCTGCTTCCCAAGCTCCACGGAAAGCAGGGAAGTATTCAAGAACGCAAAGGCTATTTCTGAGAGGCCCCTCTCTCTGTCCTGTCCTTTGACAGCCCCAGCAGTGTGTTCCTGATGACTGGAAAGAAGCGGCACCAGGGGAGAAGAGTGTGCCTGAGACTCGGTCTGGCCCATCACCACATCAGCAGGCTATTGTCACTGCCATGCCTGGTGGCCTGCCTGTACCCAAGAGCCCTAACATCCAGTCATCCCCAGCTCACGGTATGAAGCACAGTGGGGCTCTGGGGGAGGGGAGAAAGTTGGCCTTTCTTGCAATGCCCTGGCACATTTCACTTGAGCATTTGCAATGGGAAGGCAAACTATTACAAGCAGGGAAGCTGGGGGGTTGGAAACAGAGGAGGGATGTGAGAAGATGAACCAGAAATAAAGGGAGACACCGAAGATATTAGAGCAAGAGGGTGGAGAAAGAAGAGGTGAAAGTTCTAGAGCCAGACACTGGGGCCTGCCTGCATGTCACTGGTGTCAGATGCATCCACATAGACATATGCCAAGTGCAGAGTGGAGGCAGGTTGCCAGTTGTCACAGTTCTCTGCTTCCTTTGGTATGAAAGGGGGTTCTTGATATTGGAAATATGGCAAAACAGCTACCATATCTCAAAAATAAGGGAAATGCCAGGGAGAGGCAGAAGGGGACTCAAATGAGTTCAGCTCACAGGAAGCATCTCTGAGGAAACTGTGCTCAGCTTTGGGATCCCCATCTGTCTGTGTGGGCTCAGTTACAAGTGGACTTCTCCCCTCCTGAGGTTCAGGAGACTCTGCTGGGTTCCTTCATCTGGATGGGAGAGGCACGGCAGTACCTCCGCCTTCTGCAAAGATCTGCTTGCTTCCCTTCCCCTCTCTGCCAGTTTGCACAGCACTGTTGGCCCAGATCTCAGTGACATTCTGAGCCATGGACCACCTGCAACTCAGGGAGGCAGTTCCAGTCATTGTGCTGTGTTTGCTGAGGCGGGGTGGGGGACAGCCAAGAGAAAAAGAGTTTGGAAGTTGATGGAGAAATAAGAAAAAAATACCTTAGCACAAGGCAGGGCAAGAAGGGTACAAAGGTTCTACAAGGAACAGAAGCAGGATCAAGGAAAAGAATATGGAGAAAGAACAGCAGGAAAATTAAAGGATGGGAAGGAGGTCATCTCTCTCTGCACACTTGCAGATGAGAAGGGGTTTTGAACAGCAGTCCATTCCACTGTAGATTTGCTCTAATTATCAGAAAGCTGCTTTTCAAGTGAAGTCAAACCTGCTCTCTTGGAATTTGCCAGCATTGGTCATGATTCTGTCTTGTGAATTGTAAGAGTCCATCTTATACAGTGTTTGTAGACAGTTGTCAGACGGTCTCTTGCCTCTCCCCCCATTAAAAAAGAGAAAATCTCCAGGCTAAATATCTGAGACTTTTTTTCATTTTTTACTTATGACAGGTCAAGACCTCCATTCTCACCATTCTGGTCAGGCTTGTCTATCTACATTCTACCTTTTCATTAATTTTCCTAACATTTGCTCCCCAAAATTAAGCACATTAATTCCAAATATAAACAGCTACTAGTCTTTAGAAGCCTGTTTCAGGGGCAGGGCTGTTCCCTAGATCCATGTTTTATGGAAGGGAGGAACTACACCTACTATATGCTGAGTACTGTTCCAAGTCGTTTACTCATTCACGACAGCCCTAGGACATAAGTAGAACTGTCCCCATCATTCAGAGGCAGAAACAAAAGCCGAGGGGCTCCAGGTCCTGCAGCTGTGAAAGGGCAGCACCATGACTCTGACTCCTACAGTAGTCACTCCCTCACCTTCCTTCATCAGGATGGTGCACAAATGGCCCCCGTGAACTCTCCGACGCTATAGGAATGACACTGTTGTTCACAGAGCACTGTCACCTGAATTCCAGAGAGCTGGGTTTCATTTTTGTTTCTGAGGTTTCATCTTACCTGGAACTGCTGTCATGCCAGCTCTCCCTAGTCTAGAACTTGTATAATTTATAGTTGAACCAAAATATAATTGCTTACATCTGTTAAGTGTTATCTTGTAAATTTGGCCCATAGTTCTAGCCTAGCAAGAAAACAGTAATGGTTACTAGTTAATATTTATTGAGCCCTCTCTGCTAGACTTTACACATTTAAATTTCCTCATTTAATCCTGACAATAACCCTCTGAGGTAGCAACTTTTATCCTCATTTTAAAGGTAAGACCACTGAGGCATAGAAAAAAGCAAGTGGTGGGGCACGAATCTTTTCTATCTGAATTCTGCTATTCATTATACTAACTCCTCTGCTTAACTTTGCCACCTGTAAATTATATAGCGAGTTTTATTTGCCTTTTACCAATTTGTTAATAGAAGTATCATACGAGACCCCACTGAGGATTCATGCCATCTCCAGAACAGTGGTAATCAACATTTTTTGCTCAAGTGTTTGTAATCCAGAAACCCCTAAATGAACTCACATTTGCCTTTCTTCTCCATAAAGCTCTCAAAATTTTCTTTCTGAAATCTAATCATGGTGATATACAAACAAGCATCCTCCTCTTGAGGTCCTATCTCATGACAGAAGTAAGCTTTACACAGTGGAAACAACTGTCAACCACCCAAGACTTAAATATCCACTCTGTGTATGTCTTTTTTTTTTTTTTTAAGATGCATTCTTACTCTGTCACCCAGGCTGGAGTGCAGTGGCATGATCTTGGCTCACTGCAACCTCTGCCTCCCGGGTTCAAGTGATTCTCCTGCCTCAGCCTCCCGAGCGGCTGGGATTTCAGGCACACACTACCATGCCCAGCTAATTTTTGTACTTTATTAGTAGAGACGTGATTTCGCCATGTTGGCCAGGCTGGTCTCGAACTCCTGACCTCAGGTGATCTGCCCAACTCAGCCTCCCAAAGTGCCGGGATTACAGGTGTGAGCCACTGGGCCTCGCCCATTCTGTGTATGTGTGAATGCCTACTCTGTGCAAAGCACTGTGGGAAGGGAGGTAGCACATAGAGAAACACAGTCAAGAGCTGAAGGTCTACTGGGAACGATGACAAATGCACAGGAAAAAAATTACAATAGAAAATAAAATGCGATAAATGCCATAGACTGATTTGAGGTGAGTCATTTAAAAGCTACAAAACAGGAAAAGTTACTGCCAACTAGAGATTATCAGGATAGATTTCAGGGAAGATGAGGCATCGTTCTAGAGCAGAGGTTGGCAAACTACAGCCCAATGGCCAAAACCATCACATTGCCAGTGTTCGTACGGCTCGCAAGCTAATAATGATTTCTACATTTTAAATTTTTTTTAAAAAAATCAAAATAATTATATTTCATGATACATGAAAATTATCTGAAATTCCAATTCTAGTGCCCATAAATAAAGTTCCATGGGAACACAACCACACTCGTTCATGTACATATTGTCTGTAGTTGCTTTCCTGCGGCAACAGCAGAAATGAGTTGTTGCGACAGACCGTATGACCTACAAAGTCTAAAATATTTACTCTCTGGTCCCTGGCAGAAAAAGTTTGCCAACTGCTGTTCTTGAGTCTGGACCTTGAAGGATAGGTAGGACCTGGACATACAAAGTTGGGGAAAGAGCATTCCAGGAAGAACTGGTGGAACTTAAGAGAGGGAGGCAGGAAAGTGTGCGCATGTTAGGGAACAGGAGTTGAGGATACAATCCTGTGTTACCCTAGTTTATAAAACAAAATATAAGTGTAAGAAATGCAGAGGCAGAGGAGAAGGGAATATGAATATTAATGAAAAGGGGGGTTGAAATTTTGAAAAATAGAGGAGAAAGGGAGTTAAGTAAATATTCGGGGAATGTAAAATAAATGTAAACAAAGATGGGATGAGGCCTGAGAGTTGAAAGGGGTAGGGGGAGAAGAAAGGCAGGGAACGAATATGAATACTAAGGAAGGCAAGAAAATGGGGCCATGTTGGGAATAGAGGGAAGTCAAGAATGAAGTCCCTGGCATGGGTCCAGCACCGTCCTGCGCCTCGCGCTCCCGAGGGTGGGGACTGTGTCATGCAGCACCTCTCTCTACCCCAGCAGCCCCTCGCGCGCGAGCTGAATGAGTACGCTTCGCCACGACGGCGCAGGTTCACCCGGTGCGCTTGGGGAAGAGAACTCCAACTGTGTGTCAGGCGCGGCGTGTCAGGCGCGGCGGGCCGCCTGAACCCACTTCCTCAATCAGCCTCTGCCGCGAGCCGGAGGCCGCTCATAGAGGTGTGACCGGGGCACTTGGGCCATGACTTCTCTCTGATCCTCGGTTCCCAGTAGGAAGGAGAATGACTTGTAGGGTCGTTATGAACAATAAGTGGGGAGAGTGCGAGCTGGGTTTGGCACGAACTGAGCTCTCGGTGACTGGCGGTCATTAGTCTTCTGAAAGCCCCCCAGGCCCCTCAGGGAGTGAACGGTCCAAGGCGGGAGTCGCGGGCCGCCCCGCCAAAGAGCACTTGTGCAGGGGGCCAGGGCAGCCTCCTCGTGGCGTGGCGCCCGCCTCCCTAAGCTGAGCCCCGGGCGTCCCTAACCCGCCTTCCGGAGGGCGCGAGGCGGGGCTCGACGCACAAAGGAAGCGCGCGGCCCGTGTCCGCACCGCCCCTCCCGCGGCCCCGCCCCGCCGCGCGGCCCGCCCCGCCCCGCGCCCTCGCCCCGCCCCCGGCAGAGGCGGCCGCGGGAGCGGTCCCAGACGCGCCGCATTGTCTCCGCGGCGGCTGCAGCCCTCGAGCGCCCGCCGCGCGCGCGCGCGCAACCCCGGCCGCCGCCCGCGCTCCC
>NC_037668.1:60886310-60974654 GCF_003255815.1 Theropithecus gelada | reverse complement strand
CCCGCCCCGCCCCGCGCCCTCGCCCCGCCCCCGGCAGAGGCGGCCGCGGGAGCGGTCCCAGACGCGCCGCATTGTCTCCGCGGCGGCTGCAGCCCTCGGCCGGACTTCGAGGGCGCGCGCGCAACCCCGGCCGCCGCCCGCGCTCCCGCCCCGGCCTCGCGCCCCCGTCCCGGCCTCGCGCCCCGGCCGCCCTTTGTTGACGCCGGCCAGGCCGGTGCGGTCGCATGCGCCGCGGCAGCCCCGGGCCCCGGCTCGGAGGCTCCCGGCGGAGAGAAGGCGGCCCGCCCGGGCCCGGGACCCCGCGCGAGTCGGCGCCCGGCCGAGGGGCTGCGTAGGCCCCGCCCGGCCAGGCCCAGCCGGGCCCTGGACAGGTCAGTGCCGGGGCGGGGGAGGGGTTCTCGCCAGGAGGGAGGCCGGGGGCCGCGCTCGCCGCCCTGGAAGTCGGGCACCGCCCTCGGTGCCCCTAGCGGCCCGGGCCTACGCGGCTGCCAGGCCGTGCCAGTCGCGGCTCTCGCCCGCTTGGCGCCTGGGAGGTGCCCTGTTCCCCTGCCTCGCTCGCCTGGGGATCCTGCGGGCCCGTCGCCCCTGGAAGCCCTGTGTCACCTCGGCGCGCCGCAGCTTCCGCGTCCCTAGGCCCCACACACCCCACCCCAGCCCCGACCTAGGACCGGCCTCCCCGCCGCTGCGACTTCCCGGGGACGGACGGTGCGTTGGGGGCAAGACTGCTGGCATCTGCATTACTTTATTGGTGGTGGACTCCCTATCTTGGAGGCGCCTGCGGCTTCGCTGGAGAGTTTTGTTTTTAATCTAGTTCAGTCTCACGAGGTTTTTAATTGGATAGAAAGGGACAAGCTGTTCTGTGTCTGTCTTCCATTTTTAGAAGAGCGTTTTCTCTCCTTCTTCTGCCAAATGAAGGTAGACTATATTTGTTGCTTCTTTACATTAAAATCGGGATTTGTGAGATTCTCTATTTAAACTGAAGTCCACAGATAGGGAAATAATTGGCCCAAGGTCAGGCTGCAAACCAGTGGCGAAGCTACCATCTGAACTCCTAAGCCCTGGGCCCCAGTCAGTGCCCTGCTACAGCGCACCCCCACCGGCCCACCGCCCCCCGTCTTCCATAACCTGAACTGATCTCACCCACATAGTTTCGGTTCTGATCAACTTTCCTTTCCTTCCTACTCCATACCTGCGATGTGTACCTTCATGTGCTGTGTATGGAACACACTCTTCTCATCTTTTTCTTGCCTTACAAATCAATGACAGTGTTCCCCTCGGGTATCTCTCATGTTTGATCGTTAATCCCCTCTCCATTAGCATATTGGGCCCAGAGGATCCCTTGCAAAATAAGCTACCGACCTAAATCCATCATATGTCCCTGATTTTTCTAGGACAGCCCCAATTTAAACTATTCCATCCCATTGTCTATTAGCCCGAGTATCTCCATTTTTGGTTTAAAAAATAATGTCACTTTGTACCAGAGCCTACTGACCTAGCCTTTTCCAGCCATTTGGCTCTGGAGCATAACTGGGTAATCCAATTATCATTCACCTGGGATTTTTCTTCCCCGCCTGAGTCAACCCAAATGTTGGAACTGCCAGGATTTCTAGGTCAGCATGAACATTACAGGCTAATGAGGCAAGGAAATTCCTTCTTGCTCTTGTATTTCTTCCCACCTCCCCCTTCCGCCCATCTATTATTCTGGTACAGGGCAACAGACCTGTGGCAGACCCTAATGATGAGGGCTTCGCATCGTTTTGACTTTAGAACAGAAATAAAGTACCTGACTCTGTTGGTTATCGGGACAAGAGGCTGTCTTGAACCTGAAGATGACCAGCACAGCTAAGTAGTTCTGGTTTCATTCAGTTAGACTTAACATACTTTTATTTGGCTCCCATTTAAGGTAAAGTACTGCCCTAGGCACTGGGGAATATCAAAGTGATTTTAACAAATAGCTCCCAACATCTGGATTTACATTTGGGAGTACTCACACTTTCTAACCAGCTGAGAAACTGTTTTTCACTGGTGATTTCTGCACCCAAGTTCCAGCCCCTGCAAGGCGGGAACTGGGGCCTCTGGCTTGGCTCACTCACAAGGGCGGGCTTGTTTCGCAGAAGGTCGGGCAGATGGGGAGTGGTGCTCTTTTGGCACCTGCTCTTTCCAGGCACTCTTCATCACATGAGCTCTGCCTCTCAGCCCACCCAAGATCTGTTTCCAGGCTCGTCCATGCACACAGGGAAGAACAGACATCTTTTTCCTCCAGCCTTAATCTTGAGAAAGGGGGTAGTTTCTTAGTCCACTTTTCTGTTGTACTTGAGTCAGTTTCTCAGTTGTCCAACTATGTTTTCTCTCCTGTTTTCACCCCCTTCTTATTTCCCCCAAACTGTTCTTTACTGACATGTGGCACATAGGTGCTTAATGAATGTTGGTGTTTCATCATGTCCCCACCTCCTGGCCCTTTCCACTCTCTCCCAGGTCCTGGGTTAATTTTTAATTTACCTTTGTCAAGCTCACTCCATATATATTATTTACTCTTCCCTCTGAGTAAAGAGGGACCTCCAGCCCCTTTCCTTCTGTCACAGTCATCATTCTCCTGGCTGTGGGTCTCATCAGCCATTGTTTCTGCATTCTCTGCCTCCTTCAGGGAAGAAGAGCCTCTTAGGAAGGTGCTCTCCTGCTTCCCCAGACATATCTCCTCTGTCATGGACTTTCTAGTCTAAGCTGACTGACCCTGAGATTTCTCTTCCTGCCACCAAGCCCTTCCCTCAGCTATGACCCTGTGGCTGTTACTTGCTCTGGCTCAGCCCCAGAATCCACTCTTTTTCAGACCACATCCTTTTTCCTGTGTTACTCATTTCCTGTCTCAGATACTTTGGATACCTTGGTTCTGATCTTTCAGGGGGAGAGGGCGTGTTAAGAGGAGTAAGTAGATGGACAATCTTACACAATTGAACTCTTCTTACGTCTGGCCTTGCATGCTCTTACATAGGCTGCTCTCTCCCTACGTTTTCTTATATAAGGAAAAACACAGAACACGATTATTGTCTCAGAATTAGGAACCCCTACTGGTGTGCTTCTAGGTGTTTTTTGTCTACTTTTCTCTGTTGTGAATGTGTAAAGGGGATGACCTGACTGCCTTAGACTCTTCCCCTAAGTCTCTGTCCTCCCTTAGGCTGTGGACCTCAGGCAGGCGTTCAGTAACCATTTACCAAAGTTCCCCCACCTCCTCACTTTCATCCAGCATGGATCAGCAAGCCAAAATAAAGTTTAAAAAACCTAGGGTTTAGGTTGGTGGCTCCAGTTCCTGTAATGCTGCTCATCATTAGCACAGTATTTACCAAGAGTTTTTCCCTTTTCTTGAGTCAATCTAAATTTATATTAAACTTCTCCCAGCTGTTCAATATTTAATCTCCAGACAGATTTAGTTCCAGCCATAGAAAGATTCTCTTCTGAAAAGACACATACTGGAGATAAGAGTAGGGAAATGAGAATGAGAAGTCTTCATAATTGATAATTTCTCTTTTATTCCCTTTGTTTTGTACCATTTTGCTCCTGAAAGATGATGATGATGATGATGATGATGATGATGATGATGATGATGATTTTCTGTGGTCAGGAGGAATCTCACAAAAGTGGTTGTAGAGAGAGGCTTTTGTGTACCCCTCAGGAGGCTGTTCTGGAGTGAGGTCTCCCTCTGAGCCTGCCCACCCTCCCCACCTCCCCACAGTCCCCAGCCCTGTGGGAAAGCAGGGTGAGAACTGACTGCGTTATGCAGTCTACTCTGATGGGGACTGACGACAGAAATGGCTCTCTCTTTGGGAACTTAACACCTTGTTTCATGGAACCCAAAACTAAACTACCCCTCAAGATGGGAGTCTGAACACATAGATTTGCTTTAAATGTTTTTAGGGCATGGTTTAAACTATGAGTCACCACTTAAAACCCTTTTTGAGTATGTTTTCTGTTTTTTTTTAAAAAAGTTGCCTATTTAAGATAACTACTTATTCACAACTCAGAGGCCGGCTTCATTTGAAGCACTGACTTATTTAAAATTTTTCATTTGAATTACTAGCCACATCAGAACACTGATTTGATATTTCTAAAGATATTCGGAGGCAAACCATCTTTAATTCTGCTTTATGATGTGGATATTTTGGGAATTGTTAGGAAAATAATCAACCATTTGCATATCCAAGACATAATTATCACAAATTCTGGATTTTTCCCCATCAGTAACAAAAGTCCAATATAATTGACATGGTCAAGAAATGGGCTATTTTATAATAGTCAAGAATTATACAATTTAGAATTACTAGTTTTTGAAGAAATAAGTATACTAAGGAACACAGCATATAATTTAAGTCATAAACTGTTGCTCTGAGATTCATTGTAAGAACATGTAGACCAGCATAGAAAACTTAAAGGTTTTTTTTTTTTTCCTTCTTCCAAATTATTTTTATAGTTAGTGAAGAAGGATATGTTTTCCTATTCTTCCAATTTCCAAATGATATTTAGGTAAGTCCAAAAGAAGAGAACATTCTTTCTACATCTGGTAAAGACATGACTGCTGTTAAGCACAGATTGCCAGTGCTCTGAGATGAATCCAGATGTTGAAGAGAGTCCCAGTTTGCTATTATGACTTTCTTTGAAACATAAGCAAATGTCTGTTTTTTTTTTTCCAGATGATTATCTTCTTAGCAGTGAAATTTATTATTTGTATTAAGAAGAGATGACTGTTAGATGCCATGCCATAACCAACTCTTCTCCAGTAGATTAGGAGGACCAGGCCTGATACTGAATATTGGAACTGTTGGCAACAAAATGAAAGTTCGTGACTGCTTGAGTTATTTTTAAAACTCTAGTTGCATGGCTGTTATGTCTCAAATACTATATAATTATCCCTAGTTACTGGTATCTTTAGCATATTTGAAACCATCCATATGTGGCCTAAAGCCACACAGCTATATTAAGACATTTTTGAACAATCAAAGCAAATGATACTTTAAATTAAAACAAAACTAATACGAAGCAACTACTTTTAAAAAAAAAAAAAATTGGGACCACGCACCGTGGCTCATGCCTGGGAGGCCGAGGCAGGAGGATCACTTGAGTGCAGGAGTTTGAGACCAGCCTGAGCAATATACCAAGACCTCCCCCCTACAGATAATTAAAAAAAAAAAAAAAAATTAGCTGGGCAGAGTGGCACACACCTGTGGTCTTAGTTGCTCAGGAGGCCGAGGTGGGAGGATCGCTTAAGTCTGGGCAGTCAAGGTTTCAGTGAGCCGTGATCATGCCACTGCACTCCAGCCTGGGTGACAGAGCAAGACCCCATCTCAAAAAAAAAAAAAATTTAAAAATTTGATTAAATCCACATTTTGAGGCCTCCAGTAATCAGTATTAATCTGTTCTGTCAGTTGACTGGTGGCAAAATAGGGTGACTGGAAGCTTAGACAAGGGTTATAAGGAGGAAAGGAGTAATGTTTCCATAAGCAGAAATGATCAGTAGGACTGATTTGCAAGGTATGGAGTATGTAGTCCATAATATAGACAGGACAACTGAGGCTTAGTGTTCCCTCCTGCAGCCTCCCCCGACATTTATCTAACAATATTAGTGATCCTGCAGTTGAGAACCAAAAAAAATAGTCATCATATTGGGGAACATGGCTGCCTTTCCCTGTTATCAACCTGAAAATAACTGGAGAGTTTACTAAACATTTCTAGATTTATTTTGTAAACTGGTAGAAATCCATCTTCCATGAGTTTATCTTTAAACTGGGTTTATTTTTAGCCTTTTAAACTAATTTCTTTTCATAGGCTAAATCATCTGGCATTACAAGTTACATAAATTTAGTATTTTCTAGGTAAAGCAGTGCTTCCTTTTATTTGTCTCAAAGTTAACTTTTTTCTGGTTTCTAGGGTTCTTCTGCACTGTCTGCTTCAAACCCCCTTTATGAAAAAACTGCATAGAAAGAGAATCTGGTGCTTGTCTTCTTGTCCTTTAGATTACTAGCCATTGAAGATGACTTGAGACTTTGCTTTGCCCTTTAGGGCAGAAGCATTTCTGTTACGTTGCAGTCACAGTGCAGGTAACATTTCTTCCTGAAGCCTGACCTCAAGAGAGCAAGCACAGGACTCCCGGCATAGACCAAGGCATCTGAGGAACACAAATCTCAGATACCTCAGTTTGGGCCACAGAAAGATTAGCCCTGCTCTGGGGCTGTAAGAGACCAGACTCAGTGTAGAGTGAGATTAGGATGATTTCCTAATCTTCTCACAGGTCTCAGTGACGTTGGCACTGTGTCCAAGCTCAGCCTAGTCCAGTGTGTTATGTTGGCATTACGTTATTTCATCCTCACTCCACAGCTGTATGTAAGACAGATAAGTACCCCATTTTATAGATGAGGAAACGGGCCTAGAGTAACTTGCCCGGCATTACAGAATAGGATTTAAGCCTAGAATCTTTCTTTTTTTTTTTTTTTTTTTTTTTTTGAGACAGAGTCTCGCTCTGTCGAGACCAGGATGGTCTCGATCTCTTGACATCATGATCCACCCCCTCAGCCTCCCAAAGTGCTGGGATTACAGGTGTGAGCCACCGCACCTGGCCACCTAGAGTCTTTCTAATCCCACAGTCTTAACTGCCATGTAGCACAGCTTCTGCGTGTATTCAGTGCCAGGCATTTTACATATATAATATTTACTGAAACCTCCCAGACAGATAGGTAGTATGAGCCTTGTGGTTACAGATGGAGAAATCAAGACTCAGAACAGGCAGTGAGTGCTTGAAGTCACACAGATAACCAAAGATGGACCAGAATATGAGTCCAGGTCTGGTCCCCAGAGCCCATGCTCTTACTACTCTGCCGTTCTTCCTTTTATCTCCCCTGATCTTGGTGTGTACTGTGGAACCTCTCCCATTGGTTCTAGACATTTTGCATTTTGAAATCATAGCATGGGCCGGAGCACTATGATGTGAGACTATCTGGGAGCCCTCGACCCTGGCATTGGATACCAGTGGAATGGCCTCCATCACCAGGGTTAAGTAGAACTCTTTGAAAACTCCTCCCTGACTATCTGCAGCCAGGGCCAGCTATTATTCCGTGGTGTGTTGACCTGGTGGAAGTCACTCTGGTCCTGCAGGTGCGGCTGCTGAGTTTGAGCTCAGGCCCCTCTTGCAGTCCTCAGCCTGTGGGCTGGGAAGCGTTCAAGCAGCTGTTTGGAAATCCCCCACTGCTCCCGTTGTCCTGAACTGCATGGGGTGGGGGGAGGGTGGCTGTTCGCTCCATTGATTCCTTCCTGCGTAGCTGGGGGTGGCAGCTTGGAGCACATTCAGCTGTTTACAATTCAGCTTATGTACACTTTAGCTGGGGATTGTGGGTGAGTCAGAAGGGCCGTTCTCTTTGCCTGTGTCCTGAGAGACAGCATGAAAGTCAGCTGTATGGTAATGGCTGCCAGCAAGGGAGGAGCCCCCTCCCTGCTAGATGCCTTAACTGGAGCTGGTCAACCCAGATGCTTAAAATCCAATAAGCTCTCCAAGCCTTTCAACCCAGACCCAGCAAGGGCATTTTGCAGTGACGCTGAGGGCAGGGCTAGAGGGTCCCCTGGCTCGGCCTCTCCTTCATCCTGCTGGCCAGCCCCCTGCAAGGAACCCAGGTATGGATCTCAGTCATCCTCAAACTGAAAAGCTCACCACTTTTCTCAGCAAAGAGCCCCATGGGGTCCTCCTGTCACTGCTGTGTCTTCCCTTCTGTGGGAGAGGTTCTTCAGAGGAGGTGTGAGGGGCAGGGCAGTGGTGGTGTCCGTGTGAGGGAGCCACAGCCTGCTGTGTCAAGGCAAGGAGTCCTTGCCCTCTGACAGCTCTGTCCTTAGCAGATTTGAAAAGGCTGTAGACATTGGACGTTCCCCCTGCCTTCTGCTTTTCAGAGGACCCCAGGTGGGAAGGGTCTGTAATTTTCCCACCACTAAGAGCTCATTTTGTGCATGTTTTATAAGATACTGTTTTCCAAATAAATGGCATTTGCTCGTTTTATTCTAAAATGTACACTTTTACAATCTGTACTTGAGACGCACACATAATCAATGTGTAAATTCCTTGTGGGGGAAATGGGTCATCTTAACACTGATCGCATTTTAGAATTTGGGAAACATGGTAACATGGTATTAAATAATAGCGTGTTTTGCCCTCCGGAAGGTATGTATATGTGCTGTTTCCTTTTCGGCTTCTTGAAATATTGAATCCAGCTTGTGCGTCCTGATTAACTAGATTCAAAGATCCTGCTTAGTCCTCCAGGAATCCCAATTTGGGAATCACGCATCTAGATCACCCTGTGCTTCTGAACCCAAATGCTCCAGCCCACACGTGATATCTGACCTCTGCCTCAGAAGGTCCCAGAATACAGTTTACATGTCCTATCCTCTTTTCCCAAGTGCCCTGGTGCTATCCATGGCTAATCAGCGCAGCTCTCCCTCCACCTGTGTGGCCCACCCGGAAACATCTAAAGCACTAGGTTCTAGTATGGGTTCTGCCACTGCCTGCCTTTTGTGACCTTGGGTAAATCACCTCACCTCTGCTTCATCTAGGACATTTAAGATGTTAAACTCAGGGCCCTTCTAACTTTAATCCTCTGGGATCTAGTGTCCTGTGATCCAAAACCGTCACTACCCACCCCCTCCCCGACCCTGTCCCTAAATTGGGAGGAAAGCAATCTGTTTATCTGAGTCAGGTAATTCACAGTAAAGTGTGAATGACTATAAGATGTATACTTGCATTTTAAAGAAATTGTTAACCAAATGAACCTCTAATTGATGGACTCTGTCAGGGTCCCAGATAGAGCTCAGCCCGCCTGTTCCCCTCCCTCCCCTCTCCTCCCCCCAGCTCCCTCTCAGTCACTTTTCTACCCTTCACTTACCCAGCCCCAGGAGTTAGGTGTCAACAAACTGGTGCTTGTGAAATCTCTTACCTTCCTCACTTTCAGAGTGGCATTAATTTCTTTGGGGGCCCACATATAACCAAAGAAATTGTAAAGCGTGGCCCCAGGTCTTTCCATGAGGGCTGGGCACTGTGTCCTCAGCTTACCGCACTGCAGTACGGCCTGTTGCTTGGACCAGGTGTATGCTGTGTTTGCTGCTGTCTCCTGGATATGGTTTAACTGGGCATCACTCTGCAGTGCTCCCCTGAGGCGGTTTCTAGAGCAAATGGTTCCTTGGGAACCCTTCAGTCTCCACCCTGGCCACATGGCTGGGCCTGCTGAACACAGCACAGTGAGCATGACTTCAGTGCTGGGGGCTTGGAGGGTGTGCTCTGTGTTCTATAGGTGACCTCGTTTTGCCCTTTGTTGAACAGAATTTGTTGGAAGAAGATGATCCATGTTATCATCTACTCTGCTTCTTTAAATTCTTTATTCACTTCATGAGCTCTGTCATACTCCTACTGCAGCCAAACAGTAAATAGAAGTCTTTTAAGTTAAAATACATACTCCCTTCTCATGATAAGGTGGAAATCAGCGATTGACCAAGCTGAGGGGGTAGAAGGAGAAGTTCTGTTTGGTCTCCATTGCCTTTGAAGCCAAGTCTTCAGGCTATTTTAGGGTCAGATAGAATGAGTGCTAGGCCATCTGAAATACCCGTTGCAAGTGTTAGTACAGATTGAGCATCCCAGATTCAAAATGCTCCAAAATCCCAAACTTTTTGAGCACCTACATGATACTCAAAGGAAAGGCTCATTGGAGCATTTCAGATTTTTGGATTTGGGATGCTCAACCAGTAAGTATAATGCAAATATTCTAAAACCTGAAAAAATCCAAAATTAAAAACACTTCTAGTCCCAGGCATTTTGGATAAGGGATACTCAATCGAACATCAGAACTGGCTCTGAAGTGGCCCAATTGTGCCTAACTGGCAGTTAGCCTGACGTCTGTCCTTAGCAGGCTGGAGAGCCCATCTGCTCTGGACATCAACCCACTGGTCCTAGGAGCCTCCCTGCCTCTGCCTCTGGAGGTCATCCTGCCTTGGCAAGTGCCTGGGTCTGGCAAAAATGTTTCAAAGGGGACAGGGAATTCAGAGGTCTGCCTATACCTCTCTTCTGCTGAGGAAATCCCCACTGTCACAGGAAGACATGGGCCAAAAAAATAGCTCTTATTCTTCATAATCAGGTACCTAGAAATGCCGCTCTGGTAGGCAGGTCCCACCAGCCTAGCTGCTCTCAAAACATCATAGCTTCAGAAAGCAATTTGTAAATCTCAGCTAGTGCCAAATTGCTTATCTTGGCACTAGGCAGCCCTGTACTCTTTATGTAGACAATGAAGACTGAGATCATGGACACCACACATTCCAGTTTAATGATCATTAAGCACCTATCATATTTTGGACACGGGGTTAGCCCCTGAAGATCTCGAGGTGACTGAGTGAGTGGTAGCCCCCTGCCTAGAGAAGTCTGCTCTGCTTAGGAGACGTGACCAATCCCAAAGCAGATAATTTCACAAACAGGAACTGAGTGGTCATTCCTGTTTTATCCCACCCCTGTAAGGGCTGTTTCTACCAGAGCCTGTGGCCTGTGAATGAGACCAGGAATGAGAAACAGCCTAGAAGTTGACACATATGTTAGGCAAGACTCTGTGGAACATGCTGCTCTGTCCATTCTGACCGGAATACTTGGCCCTTTGTGGTCAGCATCAACTAAAGGCCAAGATTCTAACTCCTCCTTCCCCCTACTGAAGCCTGGCTTTACTCCCCTCCCCCAGCCTCTCCCACCCGCCTTATCCTGCCTCCACCTTTCGGTTTCAGGTGCCTGACTGTATACAGGCATTTGAGACCTGTGAGAATCCCCGGCAGCACTTACAGCCTCTGAACTGGTCAAGGGAATAGAGTAAGGAACCAAATTCAGAGTATTTCTTTGTCTCTTTTATCTGGCCTCAGGGCCAGCAGGGCAGGTTTCTGCAAGTTTCCCTGTTAAGCTGCTTTCCCCCAAAAGCCGCAAAGCAGTCTGGGAAAGCAGAAAGCAGATTAAATTAATCTCAGTGTGCTGAGCTTGGCAGGGGGCGAGATTGTGTTTGGTCATTCCAGGAATAGCCCAAACTCCTTTGTTACTAAAGCAGATGAGGAGCTATTGGCCTACAAGATGACTGCAAAGTGAAATAGCTGTGAACCTTTGTATATTCATAAAACACTCTCCCATCTGTCCCTTGGATTCTGTCTCTCCTTTGATCTGCCCTGGGTTACAATGGGGAGTGATAGTTTCTAATGTGGTGCAAGAGTTTTTTAGTGTGTTCTCTCTCTTAACAAGATCTTTTTTAAAAAAAACAGCCTCAAATTCCAAAAAGTTTTGCTTCCCAGAGTTAAGCACTGGCTCTGTAGCCTTTGAGCTAGTGACCATATCTGTTCACGAATGTATCTGGCATGAGGACAGAATCTAACCTCAAGAGTGATCTTCTGTCTCGCAGTGAACATTAATAGGCATAGATCTGACATAGGAGGGGGGACACGGGCAGGGAACTCAAGCAAGGATAGAGGGATCCCATAAAAGACAAGGTCTGAGGGGCTGTTTTCTGATGAATATCAGTGCAAGAGGCAGGAGGTGGGAGTGATCCCAGAATTCAGAGGAGAATGGATTAATTCCATGGAGTAATTCATGAAACTGAAACAAGGGCATTACCAATTACTTTCTACCTATGCTGTCAGTCAGGTGTGACTGTCTTTAAAGCAAACACAGAAAACCAAAAATCTTACTAACCAGATCTCTTACATGACTACACCTGACAGATGATGCTTAGTATTGACTAGGTACCTGATATTAAAAGATGTAGGCAGAGAGGGCCTAGGATGATCAATTTGTAACCTTTTTATGTAAGAAATACCTGAAAGAACAGAAGGGATTTGGCCTGGAGAAGAGAAGATAAGACTGTGGTCATGAGTGACGACCTTCATGACACCAGGAGCATTCCCAAGCATTTCCTCGTAAGCTAGCACTGCCTTTCACTGGCTCATTAGTCCTCACAGCAGCACTCTGAGGTAGGCGTAGGATCCTTATTTCACAGCCAATGGAGCCAAGGCTTAGAGAGGGACAATGACTTGCCCGTAATTTACTCAGTGATAGAGACCAGTCTCTAAGCCAGGTCTAAGCCCATGTCTCTGCCTGTTAGACAAATCTGATTGGTCTTGTTTTCTGTGAGTTTAAGGAACAGAATGAGGATAATTGGGCCGAGATTAATAGAAAGACAGATTTTGGGCTTACTATATAAGGAATCATTAATGAGCCATCCAAGGTGGGAACAAACTGCTTCCAGAGGTAGTGAGTTTGTCAGTGGAGGTATTCAAATAAATGCCAGAAAATCATTGGGTGGGCATATTATAGAAAATATTCAAGCACTGGTAAGAGATCGAACCAGACTTCCAATCCTGTAATTGTATAATCTGCAGTTCATTAGACTCATCAGGGAATATTTTACCAGGCTGTAATTGGAAGGAAATAGCCATCATCTAAAAAATAAAATTTTAGCCTTCATAGTAATCTTTCTATGTTAGTAATTCATTTTAAATAAAATAGATGTTTCTTAGCATATGCAAAACATAAAAGCAGGGAAAATGTAATCGTGTAAAGGCAGACTTAAATATTTAAAATTTAAAAGCACAGAAACTTAATTTGATTGAATCATCAACTCATTCCTCCTAGTTATTCATAGATTGTGAGGGAAAGGGGTTTTTTCTAAGTTCTCAAACACGGATGTGAGGGGCCATCTGGCTGCGACACCTGTCACCCTGTTGATTGGCAGAGTTAATTCCGCTGATCTGGCTGGCTAGGTGTCCCCTTCCTCCCTCACTGCTCCATGTACGTCCCTCCTGAACCAGTGTTCTGGGTCAGAGGACGACCATCCTATAGAGGAGGGCTGTCCCTCAGTAAAGGGCATACGAGTAGCTGCGTTCCCCTGCTAGAACCTCCAGACAAGCTCTCAAGTTCTCAGACACCTTTGCAATTGGAAAGACAAATTCCAAAAGAAAGGAAATGTTTCCATCTCTACAGAAAAGCCAAAGCTGTTTAAAAACCTTCTTTCAAGTGAATATAGGCACTTAATGGAAATTTTCTAACTTACTGGTATAACTGTGTCTCAAACAAACAAAAAAAAAATTCATTGGTCCTTTCTCTTAGATGGCCCCTGCTCAGCTCTGAAGTTTATTATATAGCTGAATTATGGAGGACTGAGTACTAAAGACGTGTCATAGTCAACCCTTGTTCATTAAAGGTTTATCCTGGTTTAGTTAGCATTAGAACCACCAGTAAGAACATGGGCTTGAGGCTGGGTGCGGTGGCTCGTGCTTGTAATCCCAGCACTTTGGGAGGCCGAGGCAGGTGGATCACCCACCTCAGGAGTTCGAGACCAGCCTGGCCAACATGGTGAAACCCCGTCTCTACTAAGAATACAAAAATTAGCCAGGTATGTTGGTGCGCGCCTGTAATCCCAGCTACTCGGGAGGCTGAGGCAGGAGAATCGCTTGAACCCAGGAGGCAGAGGTTGCAGGGAGCATAGGTCACGCCACTGCACTCCAGCCTGGGTGACAGAGTGAGAATCCATCCCAAAAAAAGAAAAAAAAAATGAGCCTGAGTGGACCAAGACCCATTGTGAACCAGTTATAAACCACCTTTTCTTTTCTCCCCCCCGCCGCAAGATGGAGTCTTGCTCTGTCGCCCAGGCTGGAGGGCAGTGGGCGCGCTCTCAGCTCACTGTAGCCTCCTGAGTTCAAGCAGTTCTCCTGCCTGAGCCTCCCGAGTAGCTGGGATTACAGGCACGCACCACCATGCCTGGCTAATTTTTGTATTTTTAGTAGAGACGGGGTTTCACCATATTGGCCAGGCTGGTCTGGAACTCTTGACGTCATGATCCACCTGCCTCAGCCTCCCAAAGTGCTGAGATTACAGGTGTGATTCACCGTGCCTGACCCTAAACCACTTTTCTAAAATGTATCTGTTTTGACTTTTCCATACTGTGTAATTAAGCACAAGCAATTCCTATTCTGTGGTGGTATTATGGACATTTAACATGAAATATGAGCATCTTCATAAAGTTTTATGCAAAGATACTTAATAAGTGTGCTGAAATCATTTTTAAAGTACATATCACTCATACCCCACTGGGCTATGCTTTATATTAATGGACTTGTTGCAATAAAGAAATGGCTTTTTCTTTTTTTTCTTTTTTAGGAAGTTCCAGGTTAAAGGCAACCTCAGCTCACGGGGCAGTTGGTGGTGGTAGAGAACAGCCCTGGGAAGGGGGCGGGAGAGAGTTACAGAAGTGAGGAGATGAAGTCTCACACGTCTAAGACAATGAGACAGCTCATGAGAGATGCTGTTTGAAGTGGAAGAGAGGAAGTCCACTGGGGTGTGGTTGTGTATAGGCACCTAATCTCACTTTCTGGAGCAGTCTGTTAGGTCTTTTAGGGGAAGGCGAATTAGGAAAGGTTGTCCACAGAGAGACAGAGGGTCTATGATTTGGTGAGGATCAGATTAGATAAGGAGCTGAGGCCTGATTTTGAGAGCACCTAACTCAGCAGAAACAGCAGAGAAAATCTCAGCTCTGCCTAGCAGCCTTCTTAGCAGAGAAATGAAATCTCTGCATATTTCAATGCACTGACCCCAGATAACCAGTCTGAATAGTCAAATCTACATGATAGTGTTTACTTGGGGTTCAGCCCCCACATTCCCTTGGCATCAATTTCTGGGGTTCCATGTTTTGACATTTCACAGGGTTCTTAAAATCCCTCCTCTAAGGAACCTCACAGAAGCTTCATTTAACCTCTCTTTATCACACTGAAAGCCCTATACCTAGCTCAGCTTCTTGTCCTTATTTTAGATGTCACCTTGAATACTTTTCTCCCTCAAACTGAATATTAACCTTATTTGTTCAAATCAGTATCGACCAAGGTCTTAACTCCTGAAAGACAGAATTCCCATCTGTTTAACCAGGTTAACTGTTCATAGCACGGTTGGGAAATTAAGGAACGCTGCTAGCTGATTAGCTGCATGCGTTGTTGTAGAACTGACTATACTCGTACTTGATGTGTCCATTGAAACTGTGCCACTTTTAAATGGGTCACTGAGGGGAGTGGACTGCTTGGTTTGCATTGTCGCTTGGCCCCACGGAAAAAGCCAGGCGCAGTCTGAGTCCTTGCTGTCCCTCCCTGGGCATGGACTCTGGTTCTGATCTCCCCTGCTCTGTTTTCCTACTCTCTCTCATGCAGAGACAGGGCAGGGCATTGTTCATGCACTGACCGACCTCAGCAGCCCCGGCATGACCTCAGGGAACGGAAACTCTGCCTCCAGCATCGCCGGCACTGCCCCCCAGAATGGTGAGAATAAACCACCACAGGCCATTGTGAAACCCCAAATCCTGACGCATGTTATCGAAGGGTTTGTGATCCAGGAGGGGGCGGAGCCTTTCCCGGTACGGACTACTTCTTTTCCCCTTTTTTTTTTAAGTATATTTTGGATGTGTCTTAGAATATTTTTACATTTCCATGTAAAATTTCTGAAAATGTGAACGATTTGCTCTTTCCTTGCTAACTTCCTCCCCAAAAGAATACAGAGCCATTTCTTTCTAGGATTATCTTTCCAAGGTCCAGAAGGGGCGAGTCAGTGATCAGGAATGATTGGCAAGATCCTTGGTTAGAAGTTTCCACACACAAACTCAGGTGTATCCCTGCCTGATGATGTGTGAACCCTTGGTTAAAACAGACTTCACTGTGGGATATTTGGTGAGAGATGATGGGCTTTGGGAAATTAGATTTCATTGAGTTTTGAATGCCAAAACCTCTGAATGGCAAAACTTCGGTCAGTTAGGAACAAAAGGAACTGCACAGAACAGAATTCTCAAGATACGTATATCAGAAATGAATGTGAGGGAACAGGGTCACAACCTGAAGCTTGTTTTCTGGGGACAGAGCCTTGAAAGGGGAGTTGAGATTGAGGGGCAGTCAGAAAGGTCACAATGGAAGCCTAAGACTAACAGGAAATATCCAAGAGCCACGAAGATGGGTTATTAGACCAAAGTACCCAGAGCTGCTTCTGTGCATTGTGGACTGGAGACAGTGGTGCTGGCCTGTGGGTGTGGAGGAGCCCAGAGCCAGGGGCACACCAGCCTCTGTTTAGATGAAAAGTATCTGGCTGTTGGAGAGACACCTTTCTGGGATACCATCTGCCTTTTCTTCATTCTTTGGTTCCATGAGTGGTTTGATTAGTCCCCAGAAGATGCAGAGCTTCATTAACTGAGATGGGTGGACTGCTCCTGTAAAATGCCAAAAGACACACAGCCTCTTATCTTCTTTCCCACTGGAGGTTGTCCAAGGCCAGTGGCAAAGAAGTCCGCCTGGAACACCTGAGCTAGAAGTGGCTCTAGCTCTGTCACATCTCTTCCCTGTTAGACCCTGTCTAGACTCCTAGAGTAACACTAGAAACCACCTGATCTCATGGGGTGGAGGCAGATCGCATACCACCCCCAGCATCGCCCTAGAGTCAGTGCCACGTGACTGGCTACCAGGCTGCCTAAACAAAGGCCACAAAACGAGATCCAAACATGTCAATAAGCTGCTCTGGGGTTCTGACAACTGAGAGGTCATTGGCTCTATGGCCCAGGGTCTGTGTTTTCCTGCTGTCCTCTGTGGCTGCCTGTACCTCTGGCTTGGGTCAGGCATTGGGGTAAGGTGGAGAACAGTAAAAAATCAGAAAACGGGTACTGAGTCTCTCTCTTGTATATGTACAGCCTCACACAGACTCCACTCTGTCCTTGCCTGGAGATGTGTGGGCACTGGGTCTTGGTGCTTGATCTGGCACTGTGGGAAACCTGATCTCAGCCTTAGACTCTTATTGGAATAGATATTTTCCTATCTCCTGAGCCATCTATTGGTCCTGGACAGAAGCCATCCCTTTACTTTGCCCATTAGCATCTTACCTCGTGAGCCAACTAGCAAAATAGGGCCTTGAGCCCGGCACACTTGGATGATGACATGGGGGAAGGTTTGAGGAGGGCTGGCCTCTGTGCCTGGATACTTTATACATGTAATTGTAATGAGGATGGATAGCAAGGAAGCCTCTCCCACCTGACCCTCACGGCCTCCGTGTCACCTGTCCTCTAGGTGGGACGCTCGTCCCTGCTGGTGGGGAATCTCAAGAAGAAGTATGCACAGGGGTTCCTGCCTGAGAAACTTCCACAGCAGGATCACACCACCACCACAGACTCGGAGATGGAGGAGCCCTATCTGCAAGGTGGGCATCTCAGACCCTGAATCTCTCGGCCTCCGAACGTGGCTGGAAAGGCAGGCCTCCCACACTTCCTCTCTTGGTGTCCTCAGAGGAACCCTGAGCCAGCAAGTCTGTAAACATTTCCCCCAGCACCTCCTCGGCCTCCTTCCCTCAAAAACAGGGATAGGGGAAATCAGGGTAACCATGTGTCCTCTGCTCCCCCAGTCCCCCTCCGGCCAACCACAGGATTCCAAAAATGGCTTTTCCTGTGTGAATCATTGGCAAGTTTTAGGCGTGATTGTAGGAGCTGCCCCAGGCAAGTCCTGCCCTTCGTCCCTACCTTGAGACTGGGGCCACGGCAGCCAGCTGCATAGATCAAGGTGGGGTGATGCCAGCAGAGCAGCTGTGACAGCATCCAGAGTATTTCCTGGGGGTTCCTGCTTTCTTCCACAATCATTTGATGCTGATTCTTCCCCACCTGTGTTTTGCCTCAGACTCAGAGCACTTGGAAGAAAAAATGTCAAGTATACAAGGGGCATCCCCAGACACCCTTGAGTACATTCCAGGGGTGAGAACCACTGGCATTTTCCACGCCAGACTGCTGCTGCATGTCACAGCTGTGGGAGCAGGAGGACCAGGCAGGACGCCCCGCGGTGGGGCTGGCCACAGTCCTGCAGGAATTTCTCATTCTCCACCCTACCCATTTCTATACTTTGCAGAATCCAAAGAGGAGGGTGCTCCCCTCAAACTCAAGTGTGAGCTCTGTGGCCGGGTGGACTTTGCCTATAAGTTCAAGCGTTCCAAGCGCTTCTGTTCCATGGCTTGTGCAAAGAGGTGAGTGGCCCCAGCCCCCTCCATTTCCTCAGGACTGCACTTTATGTCCCACCTCCTGCCATTAATAGTCTACCCCAAGAGGCCCATAGGGGTGGTTTCTCCGGTTTCCTAGTTCCTTGACCCACCTGGAAGCAGGATGGCATCCCTAATTCAACAAGCATGAGAAGCCAGAACCCCTAAGAGCAGGTGGGAGAGAGCAGCAGGGAGTCCAAGGAAAAGCCGCAGTGCTGGGCCCCACTGACATCCATTCGCCTTTCCTAGCCTTGACAGCCCCTGCCTTGTTAGGGTAAGCCTTGCCCAGAACCACAGCTACAGCGTTCCCTTGGTGAGCTCTCACCCAGCATAGAGCACTAATGGTCATCATAAAAACCACTGTCATTTCCCAAGAACCTGCTGTGTGCTAGTCACTGTGCCAGTCAATTGATACGATTATCTCATTTTCAAAATACCTCCCAAGCCAGGTATTACTATTGTCCCTTTATACAGGTTATGAAGCCAAAGCACAAAGGAGTAGTAGTGCCTCAAATGACATAGCTAATAAGCCATGGGCTTGGGGATTTAGGCTTGTCCAGTTCTAAAGCCCTATGTGGTCTTTGTACCACAATGGAAGCAGCAGCTGACCTTGAAGCCCTGAAATCCCAGAAGAGAAGAAATCTCTAGGTCCCAGGCAGAGGTGCTCTGCATGCCAAGCTAGAGTTCAGCTATCTTCAGCCCTCATCCCCTCAGGTTGTCGGGGCAGCCAGGCCACTCCCCAGCAGGACAGTGGACGGTAGTTTCCTGGCACAGGATAACATTTATAGTGGAATAAGTCAGGTGTGAGCTCTCACCCTGGTCCAAGTCCAGGTGTCATCTCAAACATTTTACAGACATTATCTCATGTTGTAAAACCAGTCCTAGAGAGTGAGTGGTATTACCCCCACCTCCAGATAAGGAAATGGAGGATCAGGGCTTAAGTGACTTAAATCCAAAGTCACACAGCTAGTAGTTGGTGATGGAGTTAGGATCTGAACCAATAGATGGACTCAGATTTGTCAGACAGCTTGGCTGTGCTCATCGTGCCTACGGCCCATAAGCATGACAACTGCTCTGACATCCCCTGTTCCCCTGTCCCTGAAGGTACAACGTGGGATGCACCAAACGGGTGGGACTTTTCCACTCAGACCGGAGCAAGCTGCAGAAGGCAGGAGCTGCGACCCACAACCGCCGTCGGGCCAGCAAAGCCAGTCTGCCACCACTTACTAAGGATACCAAGAAGCAGGTAAGAGGTCGGCAGAGCCTGAAGCTCCATCCCCGAAGTCCCCACAGTTCCCTTTCATGGCCCTCGACATCACAGTCCCCTCCAGCTGCTGACTTCAGCGCACTCTGCTGTGCTCTCATTCCTTGGAGACCTGTCCAGTTGAGCCTTCTGCACCCCAGTAGGTCCCTTCATTTAGACCCACGGTGCTTACAGGGTTCCCTGCGCCTTCCTTGGCCTTGCCCCAACATCACCCCACCTTCCAGTTTGCCTCCGTCCTTGGCTTCTGGGGCCACGGAAATGGGGTCTCCCCTGGGCTGCTCAGGTAACCTCCTGCCTTACGTGGAGGGCTGGGTGAGAAGGCAGCCTCCACCCTTTGTTTTGCCACCTTTTTGCCTCCCCAAACATGAGGGCACAGAGTTCTTGAAGATCCGTACCAGGAACGTGGGTTGTTAAACATTTTTTAGCACCGGCTGTATGCCAGAAACTCTGTTAGGCACCAGGCTGTAAGGACACAGTCTCGCCCTAAAGGAACTCCACAGCATGCTGTGATGTTTCATAACCTTATCTATAATTTGGCCTGTTGTTTTTGTCTTAAACCTCCTTAAAAATGGTCCAAAGCTATGGTCCAAAATGTACCTACAGAAGAAACTTTACATGCCATTTCAAGTGGCTCTATGATCACCTCCTAGAACTCACAGAGCCCTACTTTAAAACCCATGTCTAGAAAAGATAATTGCAGTGCTGTGTGGTACACACTACAGTACTGAGAGGGACTAACTCCTGCCTAGGGTAGGAGACAGGACAGCATGGAAGATGCTGTTAGATCTGGGAACTCAGAAGCGTAGTAGGCCAAGCAGAAAAAGGAGAAATACCTCCTTTGTCCATCACTGCTGCTAGAGATGGTTTGTTCCCCCATCCTGAAGAAAACTCTCTGCTCCCAGCCAACAGGCACTGTGCCCCTTTCGGTTACTGCTGCTTTGCAGCTAACACACAGCCAGGAAGACTCCAGCCGTTGCTCAGATAACTCAAGCTATGAGGAACCCTTGTCACCCATCTCAGCTAGCTCATCTACTTCCCGCCGGCGACAAGGCCAGCGGGACCTGGAGCTCCCGGACATGCACATGCGGGACCTGGTGGGCATGGGACACCACTTCCTACCAAGTGAGCCCACCAAGTGGAACGTAGAAGACGTCTACGAATTCATCCGCTCTCTGCCAGGTAAGACCCTTGGAAATTCCATGTCTCCCTGGAATAGCAAGGAAAGAGAAAATGAGACCCTCCCACCACCAGGAGGATTAGGTAGTTCAGTTAATGACTCAGGTTCAGGAACTGGGGTGCAGAGATGAGTGAGATGAGCTCCCTGCCTATAAGAACTTGCTTATATTCAGCATAGAATGCAAACTATAAATATCCCATAGCTGTAATTCTGTATATTTTCTGGCATGGGAAGTGGTCTGTGTGAAATACAGACATGATAATATAATTAACTCTGTCTCTCTCCTGGGAGAGATTAGGACGGGAACCAGGTAGAGTGTAGGATATGTGTCAAGAACATCAAAATTAAGAAAATAGCCAGATGTGGTGGCTCACATCCATAGTCCCAGACTTTGGGAGGCTGAGGTGGGAGGATTGCTTGAGGTCAGGAGTTCAAGACCAGCCTGGGCAACATGGTGAGACATGTCTCTACCAAAAAAAAAAAAATTTAATTAAGAAAATGTAAACTAAATGACAGTAGACAAGTATGCCTTTGTTGGATGGAAAGACTGCAGGAGGGCGCACATGCAGAGGCATGAAGATAGGGAAGTCTATGGCATGGCCAGACATGGCACAGAGGCCTGCATGGTGGAGCCCTGCGTGGTGGTAAGGCCCAGGATCTAGGAGCCAGCTGTAAGAGGCAAGCCTTACATCATTCACAAATGCCTTCAGTGGGGCCTGGATGCATGACTGTTTTTCTGCCACTCTCACTCATACACCAACCAGGTCAGGTATTCATGGCAACCACAAGCCTCTTTCTCAGAGACTGCAGTGTGGTAAGAGCACAGACTTCTGAGTCACACAGAACTGGGTTCAAATTCTGGCTCTGTCACTTAACCTAGTATGTTATCTCCTCATCCCCAAAATTTTTATTACACAGTTGCTGTGGGTAAGGAATTCAGGAGTGGCTTCCTGGGCAGTTCTGCCTCAGGTCTCTTATGAGGTTGCAATTAAGATATCAGCCAAGGCTGAGGTCATGTGAATACTGAAGAGCTGTGGGATCTCTTCCAAGGTGCCTCACTCACGTGATTTGCCCTACGGGCTGGCTGTTGGCAAGAGGCCTTGGTTCCTGTCTACATGGGCCTCTCCAGAGGGCTGCTCGAGTGTTCTCATGATATGCATGGCAGTGGGTTTTCCCCACAGGTAGGGATCCAAGAGAGCAAGGTAGAAGCCACTGTGCCCTTTATGATCTAGCCTCCGAAGCCATGTACTGGCATTTTCACAATATATATATTTTTAAATTTCTTTTCACAATATCTTATTGGTCACACAGGTCAGTCTTATTCATTGTGTGAGAAGACTCACAAGGGCATGAACTGGAAAGCAGGGATTATTGGGCGCCATTTAGAGACAGGCCATGTAGTTCACCATGGCCCCCAGAAATTTGTGTTCCTTCCTCATGCAGAATACCCTCACCCCACCAAATCCCCAACAGTTTGGTCCCATGGCAGCATCAGTTTGAAGTCCAGGCTCTCATCATTGAACCTAGGTCCAGGCATAAATGAGGCTGCTGGGGTCCAGTTCTTCAAGTATAGGTCCTCTCAGTCTGAAGATCTGAGAACTACAGAGAGAGGCTATCTGCTTACTTCCACAAAGCCAATGAATGCACAGTGGGACAAACATAGGATAACCATTACAGACATGCCCATCCAAAAAGGGAAGAAAGAGGGAGCGTACAAGAGTCACTGATCCATTCCAGTTCCGAAATCCGCTAGGGTTTATGGTGGCATTTCCTCAATTGGGACTCAAAGCCTGGGAGTGATTTCTCTCTTGGCTCAGCCCTCTGAGTTCTCCTTCCTTTTCTGTGAAAAGTAACCTGTATTTTCAGTGTAGTCGTTTTCTCAGCCTGCTTCCTGCTTTTATGTTATATTACCTTTGACTCTTTTTTTTTTTTTTTTGAGACGGAGTCTTGCTCTGTCACCCAGGCTAGAGTGCAATGGCGCAAGCTCGGCTCACTGCAACCTCCGCCTCCTGGGTTCAAGCAATTCTTGTGCCTCAGCCTCTCGAGTGGCTGGGATTACAGGCACGCACCACCATGCACAGCTAATTTTTGTATTTTTAGTAGACATGGGGTTTCACCATGTTGGCCAGGCTGGTCTCAAACTCCTTACCTCAGGCAATCCACCTACCTCAGCCTACTAAAGTGCTGGGATTACAGGCGTGAGCCACTGCACCCGGCCTACCTTTGACTCTTAAAATCAGTAATTCAGTATTTCTTTTTTGTTTGTTTTGAGACAGAACCTTACTCTGTCGCCCAGGCTGGAGTGCAGTGGCACCATCTCGGCTCACTGCAAGCTCTGCCTCCCGGGTTCATGCCATTCTCCCGCCTCAGCCTCCTGAGTAGCTGGGACTACAGGCGCCCACCACCACGCCCGGCTAATTTTTTTCTATTTTTAGTAGAGACAGGGTTTCACCGTGTTTGCCAGGATGGTCTCGAGCTCCTGACCTCATGATCCGCCTGCCTCGGCCTCCCAAAGTGCTGGGATTATAGGCGTGAGCCACCGCACCTGGCCAGTAATTCAGTATGTCTTAAAATGATTGTCAGTTTTCTGGGAATCTTGTTGGGGTCCATTCCATTAGACAAAAAACACACCCAGAATTATCTTCAAGGATAAGCTGTTGTCTGCATTGGGATTCTTCTGAAGCTGAGGGGCAGCACGGACAGTGCCCTTCACATTCTTAGAAACCGTGCTGTTGAAAAGAGGATCTGTGAGGCGTGCCTAGAAAATCCATAAAGAGCCTTTGGATTGAATAGCATTTTGAGGCATCATTTTAGATCTTTCTGAAGTCTTTAACAAAAAGATTTAAGTCACATCCTAAGTTTAATCTGTAGACCATGTTTTCTTGACTGTGCCCCGAATTTGATCTTTGCCTAGAAACCATTTCTTAATTTTAGCGTCATGTGCCATCTGGAGAGACTGGGCATTTTTAAACCGGCAGATCCTGGTTCCTTTCTGTTGAACAGTTTTGTTTGTTTTTACCTTCTCTCTCTCCTGTTTTACTGTGAGCAGCAGTAAGAAGCCAAGCAATACCTTCCACATTCTGTCTGAAAATCTCCTTAGCTAGACCACCCACTTCAGGAGGTACATTCAACTTACATTTCTGCCACCAACCACGTTTTTACAAAATGTTCTTTTATTTCATAATAGAGACCCTGTTTCTTCTAATCTCCACTAAGAGTTTCCTCACTTTCCTTTAGGCCTCCCAGCAGCTTCCCCAAAGGCCATGAGACTTCTACATACAGTCTCTCAAAGCACCTTAGACACTCACGCTTTCCACAAAGTCCTTCCGGCTCCTGCCTGTGGCCAGTTCCAAGGCCACACCCACATCTATAGAGCTGTTTTATGGCAGCACTCCTTTTCCAGGTACCAGAATCTGCATTTGTTACCTATTGCCGTGGTATAAATTACTCCAGAACTCAGTGGCTTTAAGCAGCAATCACTTGTCATCTCAGTGGCCCTGTGGGTCAGGAATTGAGTGGCTCAGCTGGGCAGTCCCAGTATGAGGCTCCTGGTGTCCAGTTTATCTTAGTCTGAAGACCTGGAAACTAAAGAGAGAGAGGTTATCTGCTCCCTTCCACAAACCCAGTGTATGAGTTTGAGGTCATATGAGGTCTCAGGGAAGATGCCATACAGGGCTGCAGTGTCTGAGGTCTGGAGCCAGAAAACCGACTTCCAGCATGGTTCACTCACACGGCGAGGTGGCCGAGGACCACCAGGGCCTTGGCTGCTCTCCATGCGTGCCTCTCCAGAGAGTTGCTGGGGTGGCTTACTGGTAGCTGGCTTACTCTGCAGTAAACCAGACAGAAGAGTGAGGTAAGAACTGCTGTGCCCTTTATGATCTAGCCTCAGAAATCACATGCTGTCACTTCCTCAGCACCTTAGTGGACATGGGTCCGCCCAGTTCACAGAGCAGGGGTCTGAACACGGGCACATAGGAGGAGGCCCAGATCGTGGCTGCTGTGGGTGAGTTGCCCAGCCTCTCTCAAGCTGCAAAATAAAAACAGCAGTGCCTTCCTCAACGTGTGGTTATGAGGACTAAAGGAGATAATGGATGCAGATAACTAGATCTAGATAACTAGGCAGTGGCTGTCAGAGGTGAACACTGGCAGCTTGGATTGACACTGTCTTTGGTGGTACCCCCTCAGGCTGCCAGGAGATAGCAGAGGAATTCCGTGCCCAGGAAATTGACGGGCAAGCCCTGCTGCTGCTCAAGGAGGACCACCTGATGAGCGCCATGAACATCAAGCTGGGGCCTGCCCTGAAGATCTACGCCCGCATCAGCATGCTCAAGGACTCCTAGGGCCGGCGGCAGCCAGGATGCTGGCCCAGGGCGCCTCCTCCCAACTGAGCAGAGCCAGACAGACATTCCTGAGGGGCCCAGAAATGGGGCCAGTTGGAGGGCAGGGGCTCTCCCTAGGGGCGTAGCTGGTGAGGAGGTCTGGGCACCTCCTCCATGGCTCTCAGGGGCCTTTCATTTCTGTGGGAGGGGCAGAGAGGTAGGTGGCACAGAAGATGGGGCTTTATGCTTGTAAATATTGATAGCACTGGCTTCCTCCAAAGTCCCAATACTCTAGCCCCGCTCTCTTCCCCTCTTTCTGTCCCCCATTTTCCAGGGGGTATATGGTCAGGGCTCCCCAACCTGAGTTGGGTTACTTCAAGGGCAGCCAGCAGGCCTGGATGGAGGCCTAGAAAGCCCTTGCCTTCCTTCCTCCCACTTCTTTCTCCAGGCCTGGTTAACTCTTCCGTTGTCAGCTTCTCCCCCTTCAGCCTGTTTCTGCAGCAGCCAGGGTTCTCCCCGCTACACCCTCTGCAGGTGGAGAGAGAGAAGCTGGGCCCAGCCGGGCCGTGCCTGCTGGCACAGACGCCTTAACGCTGTGTGTATGACTGTGTGACTGTGTGGGAGCCTGGACTGACAGATAGGCCAAGGGCTACTCTCTGGCATCTCCAGGTGTTTTGTAGCAAACAGCCACTTAGTGCTTTGTCCTGGACTCCACTCAGCCTCAGGATGGGGAATAGCCAAGAAGGGCAGCCTCAGTGCAGAGGCAAGGTCAGAAAGAGATGGCGCTTCAGAGTTTCCTTTCCAGACACCCCTCCCCGCACTGTGAAGTTCCGCTGACTGCCCTCCTGGTTCACAAAGAGCATTAAGAAAGCTGCGGTGGTCTGAGCAACATAGCTCAGAGGGCTGAGCCTCCTGGCCTGCCTGTCTGCCCGCCCACCCTGGGAGTCCCAGTGGTGGGGCCTGGAGAACTTCTAAGGGGAGAGAACAGCTGGAGTTTCTGTTGATGTGAGGAAGGCAGCTCTTGGCCTCCCACTCCCACACTTCTTTGCCCATAAAACTTCCTAGCAGCAATTTGAGCTACCTGAGAAGGAGGCAGGGCAGGAAGGGCGAGGGCCTGCCTCTGACCTGCCGTGTCCTTTGCAGGAAGGAGGTAGGCACCTTTCTGAGCTTATTCTATTCCCCACCCACACCCCCAGGCAGGGTTGGAAATGAAGGACTTTTTTAACCTTTGTTTTTGTTTTTTAAAAATAAATCTGTAAAATCTGTCTCTTTGGTGCCTTTCTCCCCTAGGAATGCCTGTCTCTGGGCCCAAATGGCTACTTTTCACCCATATGGAGACAGGTGGGTCCCTGGGCTGGGGAAGGGACCTTAAGTGGACAGCATATCCTCCACACTTTTCTGGGGCTGGGTCATTTGAGGGTGTCCTCAGCTGCAGTTCACACGGGTAGATACCAGCTTTCTTCACACGGTGTCCCTTGGAGAGGATCCAGAAGCCCTTTCTGCTCTGTGTCCCTATACCTGCCATTCCCACTTGGGAGATGACTGTTGGGCTAGCAACCTCTAGACACCTGGGACACAACCCAGACTCTCCCATCTTCCAGCACACACCTGTGGATAGAGCTGCACAGCATCCAGAATAGCCTTAGGATGGCTTTGGTTCACTAAGCACTTTTGCATGCTCAAATAGAAAATGATTAGGGCAGAGAGGAGGCATCTAAGCCTTGAATAAAGAAAGAGGGCATTCCAGACCAAGGCAGTAAGTGCAAAGGCACAAGCATGAATGTGGAAATGCAAATGAGGGGCAGGTGAGCTGGCTGGACTAGACGTGTGTGCTGCTAACTATGTTAGCCTATGTTGACCACATGCCTCTGAACCAGGCACTGTGCTAGCAGTGAGACGGGGGTGAAGCACAGAATAACCATGTGCCCTCTTGCATGGAGTGAAATCTACCCCACGTCTATGGGGGGAAGGGAAAAAGGGCAGCTTGGCCTCACTGCTCCTCCCCCTTCATCAGGTTTTTCCTTAAGGAACCATTTCCACCTGTTAAAAATTTAGGTTATGGCTGCTCACATCTGCAAACCCAGCACTCTGGGGAGGCTGCGGTGGGAAGATTGCTTGAGGCCAAGAGTTTGAGACCAACCTGGGCAACACAGGGAGACCTCATATCTACAAAAAAACATTAAAAAATAGGCAAGGTGGTGTGTACCTGTAATCCCAGCTATTCTGGAGGCTGAGGTCAGAGGATCGCTTGAGCCCAAGAGTTCAAGGCTGCAGTGAGCTATGATTGCACCACTGTACCCCCAACCGAGGTGACAGACAAAACCTTACTTTTAAAAAAAAGCAGAGATGGGGGTGGTTTGAGGGTCAGGCCACAACCTACTGAATCACAATCTCCAAAGGATGATTACTTACTTGAAAGTAACTTTCAAGAACCAACACTCACATCTTAATAACTCCTCTGGAAAGCCTATGAAAATGTAACTTTCTTGGAGGAGAAACACACTGATTAGTTGATCCCCAGGGGGTAGAACTAGGGACTGGAAAGCCTGGTGTCCCAGAAGGCAGGGAATGGCTGGCAGGACTCTGAGCTGACAGGGGAGGAGGAAGATGCTAAGATTGGGGAGTCAGCCCTGGGGAGCCCCCAGGCAAGAACGAACACCCCATGTGCTGCCTCCTCTCTTGCTGCTGGAGTGCAGGTCACGTGTGCAGGTGCACCACTGGCCTACAGGACTCTGGGCAGTTCTTTTCACTTTCTGGACCTTAATTTTCCATTTATGGAAGAAAATGGAAACCAGGCCCCACCTGAGTTAGTTATGTGTGTAGCAAAGAGGAAGGGAACCAAACCTACTCCTTAAAGATGCGGTGAATTTGATTCACACCAGTAAGTATCCATCTTCTTTAGATGAAAAGCTCCAACCTACTGCAAGTTTGCAGGACATACCTGCCATAGGCATTTGCTATTCCTGTTGTTTACACTTTACACTGAATTTCACAAACCTATTTCCATCATGATCCACAATTTAAAGAAGTATTTCCCAACCTCATATACACACTTCAATATCTTATCAACTGAAACAAACATTTCATGAAACAAAACCTACCCTTAGGTACAATACAGAATATTTTCTTTTCCATTGTATTCCTGTTCATATTTTTAAAATCTTGGTCATGACCCACTGAACTCATTACACGACCTTCAGATAGGTCACAACTTGAACTTTAAAAAGCACTGCCCAGAGTAAACCACAACGGTTCGACACCCAGGATCTTACGTGGTTCTCTCTCCTGGGTGACTGGTGTACATACACCATTCTACTGAGAAGGTAAAGGGCTCCACTAGGTGAACTGTCCAAAGTCACAGGTGCCGAGTGCTCTTCAGATCTGGCTGAGGTTCCGTGCAGAACAGGGCTTTTCCTGGGTGGCAAACACCATACCTTGATCCCCAGCCATTCCCAAGAACCAAAGCCACTTCCCCTGTAGAGGGAAGAGGAGTCTCTACAAAATGACAGAGCCTCCAGCCAACCAGAACTGGCCGCCTCAGCCCCACCCTCTTCCAGGTGATTGGCCCCAAAAGGGTTGCCAGCCCCACTCCACCTTGGGGCCAGCTTCCCCCAAAAGGTCGCAGCCCCGGCAGGTCCCGCCCAGGCAGTCCATCCTGACTGTTCCTGTGGGTGCAGCTCCTGAGGTAAAGGGGGAGGAGCTGCTTGGTCCAGGTCTCCAGGAACAGGCCATTTCTTCCCCGGCTCTGAGCTGGGAAAGTCTGCTCCAGGCCATCCTACCTACTTCCCCATATGGCTCTCAAGGAGGGACTCAGGTGAGTGGGGACAATGGTGTGGAGAGGAAGAAAGCTTGGGTTCAGCTGAGCTAAGAGGGATCCAGTCTGATGGCTAAAACAGTACCAAGGAGAGGCACCAGAGTCAGCCCGGGAGTACCAGCTGGGGCCTCCAATCCTGGGGAAAGGTGACTCCAAGAGGGGACATTGCCCCAGGAGAAGAAAGACAATCCATGTGCATGGACACCGGGGTGGGGAAGGCTGTATTCCACAAGATTTTGTAGCCAACGAAAAGCTGGACTCCCCTTGCTTCCCTTAACTCCAAACCCCCTTGGCGAGCTGGAAAGCAGAGACCCGGCTACATTCCCTCCCCGACTGTAACTGAGAGCTCCCTCTATCCCCACTGGGACTGATGGTCCAGGACTAGGAACCTGTGCCCCCTTAAGACCTAATGGCTGATCTTTAACCCTTTCTTGAAGCCAAGGAGAGTGGGGAACAGGGCACAGGGTGGAGCTTGAGGGACTACCTTCTGCAGGTAGAATCTGAACAAGAAATATGGAGGAGTGGGCTGGTCAGGGGCCTCCACAGACTATGGGTTCCCAGGCTGGGGCATAGGAGGGGCAGGAGGAGCTGGGGTCCCACCCAGTCCTGGGTCTCAGCACCCTCCCAGGCCTGACCACAGGAGTTCACAAGACCATCTCTGCCTGTGTGCCCTGGCTGAGGCCCAGAGCCCAGAATAAGCATCGGTTTGCCCTACCCTGGTTGGGAGGAGGCTGGTAAAGAGGGTGGGACAGCCACAGAGGGGGAGAAAGCCCTCCAGCCTTTTCCTTCTCCTGTAGTACTTTACACAGTACCTCGCATACCTCCCACAGTGCACCTCCAGAGGCAGCCTTGCCAGCTCCCAGTACAGGGTTTGACCAGGCTTCTAGGAGTCAGAGGAGCCCAGCTGCAGCCAACCATCCAGGAGCGCAGACAGGAGCTGAATAGAGTGGGAAGGGAAGCAGCCAAGCCCACAGGAAGAAATAACAGGGCCGAGAACCTTGTGAGATGAGCCTCAGGGTTGAGCTAGGCCCAGGTCAAATAGAGCCCAAACGCCATGCTGGAGGCTCTGGCTGGGGAATCCGACAGTCCTACTCAAAGCCAAGCCTACACCTTACCCCCTGTGCAAATGCCTTGGTGAAAAGTATAAACAACAGAAACGGCAAATGCCTATTGAAGGTGTGCCCTGAAAACTTGCAGTAGGCTTTTCACCTAAAGAACATGGATACTTATTGGAGGAGAAACAAACTGATTAGTTGATCCCCAGGGGGTAGAACTAGGGACTGGAAAGCCTGGTGTCCCAGAAGGCAGGGAATGGCTGGCAGGACCCTGAGCTGACAGGGGAGGAGAAGGATGCTGAGATTGGGGAGTGAGCCCTGGGGAGCCCCCAGGCAAGAACGAACGCCCCATGTGCTGCCTCCTCTCCTGCTGCTGGAGTGCAGGCGCACCACTGGCCTACAGGACTCTGGGCTGTTCTTTTCACTTTCTGGACCTTAATTTTCCCTTTATGGAAGAAAATGAAAACCAGGCCCCACCTGAATCAGTTATGTGTGTAGCAAAGAGGGAGAGAACCAAACCTACTCCTAAAAGAAGATGTGGTGCATCTGATTCACACCAATGAGGCCACCCAGCCTTGCAGAGGTGAGATGTCACTGAGATCCGCTCCAGGCCTCTGCACATCCTCTCTCACACAGTGACCCTGGCCCAGCCCCCTTGCTAAGTGCTTCCCTCAGGTATTGTGTGTCCCCTGGACATCGGTGTTTATCTGGCTGTCCCGACTCAGTGCTTCTCAAGCTACAGTTTGCATTTCCTTGATCTTTCCTTCTATGTTCTCAGCGGTTGGTCCCAGTGACCCAAATGGACCCCTGCTTTCTCTCCTGAGCAACTGCAACCCTAAGCCAGTGAATTAACCTTTCTAAGCCTCAGTTTCCTCATGTGTAAAGTAGAGATAAGTACAGCATCTCCTTCAAGGGGCTGTGGTGTGCCTTTAACAGGACGGGCACAAAATACATTTGGCCAAGTATCTATCTCAGTAAGTGTCTGGCATTATGCATAAGGAGTGCAGACTTAACCCTGAAAAAAATGGAGTTTTCAGCAAAGGAGTACCAGTTCACTTGGAAGACAGAATGAATACAAATAACTCATTCATTGTTTCATTCATTTGCTGAACAAATACTTATCAATAGCATGAATTATGAGGCAGGCTCTGGAATTTGGCACCAGGAATACAAAGGCTGGCAAAACAGAGAAACTTGGAGCCTAGTGGGGCAGACAGTCCCTAGCATTGCTTGGCAGGTACTAGAGGAGAGGTCTGGGAAAGCGACAGAGGCGCAACCTGGGGGAGGGACCTAAGAGGAGGAGATGTCGAGGGCAGCTTCAGGCAGGAGGAAGCTGGGTGCTGAGGAATGACGTGGAGCTTGTTGGCTGATGGGAGGAAGAGAGCAATCAGAGCGGAATACAGAGGTGGGGACGCCTAGGAGACGTCATGGTGAACAGTAAAAGATGGGAGACTGGGAAGCAGGGTCAGGAGACTGTTATAGGAATCCAGATTAGAAACAAGGAGGCATGAATAGGACAGTGAGGGAGGCCAGGAGGGGAGTTTTGGGCACTAGGAAGGAGGCAAAAGCAACAACTTGGCTGTCAGGAGAGAAAGCAAGGGTCCCACTTGGCTCACTGGGATCAATCGCTGAGAACACACAATGGGGAGAGTGAATGGGAGGATGCGGGAAGAGTGAGTGGGGGTACGGAGGACAGTGAGTGGGAGCACCCACAGGGTTTGCCGATGGACTGCATGCAGGGAATTAAATTATTTGTAACAATACTTTTATTTAACCCAGCACATCCAAATTTACACCTGTTTCACTGTTTTAATGTGGCTACTAGAAATGTTTAAATTACATATGTGGCTCACATTATACTTCCACTGGATGATGCTATTCCAGATCTCTTCCTACACATCATGAAAGATGCGGCCATACATGACTGCAAAGGCTCGGGTGCACAGGCACAGGTGCTACCCCCTGCCAGAAGCAAGGTCTGCCTCTCCATATTCGTTGTTCCTTTCTTTTCACCTTAACACGTTAGGGTCTCTTTTCTAGAGTACATATAAATCTACCTCACCCTTTTCAATAGCCATGCTGATCTCCATTACACAAGTTGAGTACCCCTCATCCAAAAATCTGAAATCCCAAACGCTCTAAAATCCGAAACTTTTTGAGCACCGACAGGACATTCAAAGGAAATGCTCCCACTGGAGCATTCAGAATTTCAGATTTCCAGATCAGGGATACTTAGTCAGTAAATACAATGCAAATATTCAAAACTCCAAAAAAGTCCAAAATCCAAAACACTTTTTGGTACAAACTTTTGGATAAAGGATAACCAACCTGTACAGATATGCCTAATTCATTCGTCCAGTTCCCTACTAACGAACCCTGAGGTTGTTGCATTAGTTTGCTTTTTCAGAGAAGGCTACAGGAACATCCTGGGACTAGTCACCGTAGAGTCTCCATTCCTAACTGCAGGCAAGCTGGCCAGGGGCTGTGGGCACTGAGTGTTACAGCGAAGGGGCTGGACTTGGAAGGCTTCTCAGGCATGGTTAAGAGATGTGGACGGTGTACTGCAGTCAGCAAGAAGCCACAAAATAACTTAAATTTTTTTTGTGTGTAAATTGCTAACTTTGAATTTTTCCTTCATTAAAGAAGCAACATACTGTAAATACATTAAAGACAATCAGAGAGAAAATAAGAAACTAATTTTATTGCACATTCTTCCTTTTAGTCTTATTTTCTGGTGCATGTTTTTATTCTTGCTAATTGTAATCAGACTGCACGTCAATTTTAGATCCTGCTTTCTTCCTTTAATGTCCCTGTGTGAGAATTTTTCTATGTGACTGCAGAGTCCTCCTAATACATTTATTTAGCCAGTCCCTTCGGCTGGACACTTAGAGCCTTCTTCAGTTATATTTGAGCAGCTCAGATAATGCCTCTCCCTGTGACCCAAAACGCCTTCTCCATGGGTGCTTTCCAGGCAGTATTCGACCAAGCTCAGGTCTTGCTTGTGTAAGGGAAGCAAGCACGCACCCATCCATACAACCACCCTGTCCCCTCCAGTTGCCACCCCATCTCTTTCCTCCGTACAGCCCGACTTCTGGAAAGACAGCCCCACTCCCACCCAACCCATGTGCCTGTCCTTAAGTCCTCTACCTGCTCAGTCTTCCTCCCACTCCCACCTGGTCCCTGGCCTCCTCTCCCTCTGTACTCTCTTCCTCTCCCCCATGACATCCCTGTCCTCCTGGTAAATCCCAGAACTTTCTCCTGAGCCTGCCTGCCTTCTGGGCTCCAGCCCCCTTCCTCCAACCAGACAACCAGGCATCTTCTCCTTTCTGGTCCCCCAGCCCCGTCCCTCTAATCCACAGCCAAGTCTTGCCCACGTGCCCTCCCTGACAGCCCCTCACCACCTATTCCTCTCCATCCAGCTGCCAACTCCATGGTGTTGCCCCTAATACCTCCCAGGGGCTGGCACCTGACTCATCTTCCTGCCTCCAGCAGTCTCCTCCCTGCCACCCCACCATGGCCAGGCTCCAGATTTCAGCTGGACTACTTCAGGGTTTGTGGGTTTTGTTTTTGTTTTTGTTTTTGTTTTCAAATAAAAATCTGACTGACTCACTCCCCAGAGGAAATACCTTTCAGGGCTCCCCATGACCCTCAAGATGAAGTCCAATTCCCCGGGCCTAAAATGCGGGCCCCGGGTGACTTGGCCCCAGCTCACCTCTACAGCCTCATCCCTCCCTCCTCATCTGCTACTACCCTCCACCCTGCAGTTCCACAGACGTTCCAGGAGTGAGGCTTCCTCACTTTTGCACACTGTTGTTTCTTTTCCACGGACCTCTCTTCCCCCTCTATGCCTTCTTCACCTGAAGAACTTCTATTAATAATTTTCTAGGTCCTAGCTTAGAAGTAACTCCCCCTCCAGGAGGCCCCAACGACCTCTTCCTCTACCAAGGCTCAGGTGCTACCCTCCAATTTGCCTCACAGCACCCGGCATTGCTCCCAATCACAGCATTCATTGTGCCGTGTTCCACACATCTGTTTTCAGTCTGTCATGTGACCCACTCCCTCACCCACTACACCCACATCTTCCTGCCTCCGCACCCTGAAGACAGGGTCTGTGTCCCATTCCCCTCTGAATCCCTGACTTAGCACAGTGCTCAATGCTGAGCTTGTGTCCAACAAATAGATGGTGAATGCACGACTTAACAGAAACTGATGAACATCTTGATACATAAACTTTTCTCATTCTGAAGATTATCTCCTTTGAACAGATTCCCAGAAGCTGGGAATTACTGAATGAAAGTGGATGAATATTGAACACTTTCAATTCCCATAGCTAAGTAGCTTTCCAAAAGGCTGTAGCAATTTACACTCCCACCAGCAAGTGTAACAGTGCCAATCTCACTGCATTCTTGCAGCTTGGCTATTCTCATTATGCCTTTTATTTTTTAAATCAAGACAGAGTCTACCTCTGTCACCCAGGCTGGAGTCCAGTGGCATGATCATAGTTCACTGTAACCTGTAACTCCTGGGCTCAAGTGATCTTCCTGCCTCAGCCTCCTGAAGAGCTGGAACTACAGGTGCATACCATCTGGCTAATTTTTTTTTTTTTTTTTTTTTTTTTTTTTTTTTTGAGACAGGGTCTTGCTCTGTCGCCAGGCTGGACTGCAGTGGCGCAATCTCAGCTCACTGCAACCTCCGCCTCCCAAGTTCAAGTGATTCTCCTGCCTCAGCCACCCGAGTAGGTGGGACTACAGATGCGTGCCACCACGGCCAGTTAATTTTTGTATTTTTAGTAGGGACGGGGTTTCCCCATGTTGGCCAGGATGGTCTCCATCGCTTGACCTCGTGATCCACTCGCTTGGCCTCCCCAAGTGCTGGGATTACAGGCATGAGCCACTGCGCCCAACCCTGGCTAATTTTTTAATTTTTTGCAGAGGCAAGGTCTTGCTCTGTTGCCCAGGCTGATCTCGAACTCCTGGCCTCAAGCAATTCTCCTGCCTTGACCTCCCAAAACACTGGGATTACATGCACAAGCCCCTCCCAGCCCCATTATGTCTTTTTTTTAAAGTGCTCATTTTTTAGGCAAAACATACCACCTTGTTCTAATTTGTATATCTTTGATTACCAGTGAGGGTGAACATTTTTCCATATATTTGCCTACTAAATGCACTTCTTCTTTGAGGATTTACCTGTTTGTGTGACGTGGAAACTGTTAAGGCAGGTTGACTTGTTATGAGATGACTCTGGGGCTGTGGAGGAAGTGACCAGGAGCATGAAGAGTGCTGCTGCAATGATCCCGAGACAGAGGAGCAGGCCAGGGTCACTGTGGGGCACGGGGAAAAGCAGGAGGAGCAGAGATCAAGGAGACCAGGTCAACCTGGGACTGAAAGCAGACAGCAGGTGCAGAGCAGGAGGGGTCAGGGTGCACCCAGGTTTCTGGCTTGGCGCAGTGAACTGGAGGAGGGGCTGTGCTCGGAGACAGTGCCCAGGTGGATCCACACACCTGCAAGGCAGTTCGCGGCACTCTTTACTAGACACATCTGCTAAGGAACAGTTACGTGGGGCAGCAGGAGAGGCAGGGGCAGGAGGGTCTGAGGTTGGCAGGCTTCTTGAAACAGACCAGGGGAGCCAGGTTTTGAAAGGATTTGTAGGCCAGGCACGGTGGCTCATGCCTGTAATCCTAGCACTTTGGGAGGCCGAGGTGGGTGGATCACCTGAGGTCAGGAGACCAGCCTGGCCAACATGGCGAAGCCACATCTCTACTAAAAATACAAAAATTAGCCAGGCAAGGTGGTGGGCACCTGTAATCCCAGCTATTCGGGAGGCTGAGGAAGGAGAATCACTTGAACCCAGGAGGCAGAGGTTGCAGTGAGCTGAGATTGCGCCATTGCACGCTAGCCTGGGCTACAGAGTGAGACTCCGTCTCAGGAGAAAAAAAAAAAAAAAAGGAAGGGAGGAAGGAAGGATGGATGGGAGTGGAGTGAGGAGGCTGCCCAGGGGATGATCAGGGTGTGTTCAGGAAGAATGGTCATCACTAACTAAAGCTGAGTGAACTATCCCAACATGAGAGACCTTGTTCTCATCAATTAGCTTGTGTGAAGGCAATGACAGCCCTAAGGCAGGTGTTATTACCCCATCCTATAGATGAGACTAATGTGCAGAGGACCAGACCTTGCCCCAGGGTCAGACAGCTAATGAGTGGTGGAGCTGGGATTCGAACCCAGGGCTCTGGCCCCTGTGTCTGTGCTCCTTACTGTGTGGCTGCAGTTGCTCTAGATATGTGAGTACTCAGGAAGGTGGGAGGACAGAGGAGCGAGCTCCCCAGAAGGAGCTTATTAAGATTCTCAGCATTTGGGGCCCTTCCCCGAAAACAATGAACTGTGGACAAATCCCAAAGGCCACCTCTTTTGAGCCAGGAAGTGGGCTGCTGAGCTCTGCTTGGAGGAGTTCACCTGGCCTGGTGACTGCAGCCACCACAGACACCTGGTCTCTGACCACAGCCAGCCCAGTAACTCTTCTCTAAGTCCCAGACAGCTCTTAACTCCCAGTGACTGACACGGGAAGATTCCTTGAGCCATGGTGGAGACAAGCCTGGGCAACATAGCAAGACCCCATCTCTTAAAAAAAAAACAAAAAAATTAGGTGTCTATAGTCCCAGCTACACAGGAGGCTGAGGCGGGAGGAGAGCTTGAGCCCAGGAGTTCAAGGCTGCAGTGAGCTGTGATCACACCACAACACTCCAGCCTGGGTGACAGAGTGAGGCTGTCTCTTAAAAAAAACAAAACAAACAAACAAACCAACCACTCCCCGTCACAGAGCCACAAACACCTGTGCATCCTCTCCTGGCCTCTCCTGTCCAAGATCAGTCCCACCTTCCACCCAGGAGAAGTACCCCAACCCCTAATGTTATTATCCCCCCAACCTGCCCAAGTTCATGCCCCTGCACAAGAAACTGGTAACACTGGCTACCTTCATGCAGAGGAACTGGGTGGCCCCAGAAGTAGGAAAGACTTTTCATGTATGTGTGCATATAAACATTTGTCTATAATACAAATGAGTTACTGATGCCCCCTTCCCGCCCCCAGGGCCTGGAAGAGAATCTTCTGGCGGCAGATCCTACTTGCACTTGGCCTCTTAGGCCTGTTTCTGTATGGCCTCCCTAAATTCAGGTACAAGCCCCTTTCCCCAGCACTTGAGGTGGGACCACAGAGTCACGTTTAAAGGGGATCTGTCTAACGGCCTCCTTGAGGGATAGAGGGCAGAAGCTAGCTCACCTCAAGTGTCCTGGTGAGCTCTCTCTCCTTGTAAGAAGCAAAGCCACAGGGCTCCTGGCCAGGCTGACATGCTTCTCACGGCGCCCCCCTCCCGCCACCACCACAGGCATCTGGAAGCCCTCATCCCCATGGGCGTCTGCCCTTCCGCCACAATGTCCCTGCTGAGAGACAACTTCACAGGTGCCCTGCGTCCCTGGTAAGAAGCTCCCATCCCTCCTACTCCAAGGGCACCCCCAAACCCTACAGAGCTCTGCCCCATGTCCCTGCCCTCCACACATCTCCCACCCCAGCAGAGCCAGGCACTCTGCCACCAAGCCCAGCAGCCTCATCGGGCCACACGTCTCCCAGTCCTCTGTGTTGCTCTGAGCTGGAGGCTTCCAGGGGCAGCAACTAGGTCTCATCGGTCTATGGGTCCCTAGGGCTCAGCACTGGGGAGGTGGCAGTGAACATGCACCAAGTGGGTGGATGAATGGAGCTATTTCCCATCCCTGCCCTGGCCAGGGCCCGGCCTGAAGTTCTGACCTGTACCCCCTGGGGGGCTCCCATTATTTGGGATGGCACTTTCGACCCAGATGTGGCCAAGCAAGAGGCTACACAGCAGAACCTCACCATTGGGCTGACTGTCTTTGCTGTAGGCAGGTAAGGCCTGGGAAGGGGAGCAGTGCTGTCAAGGCTGTGAGTGGGAAGGGTGTGCATGTGATGGAGGGGGCGGGGACCCTGCTCCCCTGTGCCATGGGATCCCAAAGTGAAGCGAGAAGCAAAGACAGCACTTCTTGCCCCACACCCCCAGGTGAGCACAGGACCGACCACCCTTCTCCTCCTCCCTGGACACCAACACCATAGAGCCCACCCAACACAGGCAGCCAGGGCTGTTCTAGAACCACATCTGGAAGGGACCTGCCTAGGGGCTGGGGCTGATCCATCTGGAGACACTGGTTTTGTAGTGAGAAAATGATGGTGTCTTTCAGGTGAGAGTGGTGAGAGGAGGGGAGTGTGACTGGGTAAGTAGAGGGATGATTCACTGCAGTAGGGGCCCATTGGAGGTCAGCAGCTCAGGTGCACGTACACAGGATTTGGAGGGGGGGGCAGGTGCCAAGCAAGTCTGATGAAGGGAGAGGGGCTGGGGAGCTGAAGGATTGCAAGGGAGTGAATCTGAACTGGGCAGAGGGAAGTGAAGAGAGGAAGGGGGGTGACAAATACTGAGAAAGTGGCAGGGTCACCAGATTAGAGGATTCAGTGAGGTAGGACTGTTTTGGGTTGGGGATGGTAATCACAGTAAGTGAGCTAGAAGAACGAGGTCCCTACAGAGTGGGACAGACATTGGTGAAGACCAAGTCCAGGGAGTAGCCATGGGAACAGGTGACTGGAGGGAACAGGTGACTGTGGAGGGCACAGGACAGAATCACTACAGGAAAGGAGGTCAAGAGAAGAAATGGCAGGAACACTGACCTCCCCACTACGGATGACAGGGAGTGTCTAAGCTGGGTGTCCACCTTCCTCAAGTGACACGAAGGGGACTCTTGGCTGACAGTGGCAGTCAGATCCCATAACCTAGTTTCAGGCAACTAAAAGAAGCATTTCTAAAAATGGAACTAGTTGCTTTGGGAAGGTGGTGAGAACCTCCCATTCAGGAAGAGATACTCAAAAGGATGGGGAAGGAATTTTGTCACCAGATACCCCATACAACTGTTCAAGGCTCCTCGAACTCTGTCCCCTACACCCTACAAGGGAGAGAAAGCGAGGAGTGCCACTGACAGGCAAGGGGCTGAAAAGGACCAAGGGCTGATCCGTGGACCAGGTGGGCAGAACTGCTGGGCTACTTGGGCCTTGACCTCTCCCAGGGCCTTGGTGCTCCCACTTCCATCACCCATGCTGACTAGGGCATTCCTGCCCCAGCCCTAGGGGTCAGACAATCTCAAGGTACAGAAAATTCTGGGATACTGAGGTCCTGAGCTCCAAGACTGAGTCCAACACTCCTAGATGCTGAGATTGCCTAAGTCTCTGATTCCCATTTCCCACAGTCACCAGGAATAGAGCAAGTGCAAGTAAAAGTACAGGTTCTAAGGCCACGCTGGGTTCAAATCCTGGCTCAAGCACTTACCAATGGCATATACAAGTTTCTAAAGCTCTTTAGATGAGACAATGCACATTGACTTAGAAAGCAGTGGCTGCCACACGATAAAAGTTCAAAGTATTATTAGGCACTATTACTATTATTTTAAAATGCTAGGATCCCAAGGTCTGTTCATACGGTATTCCAGGCGGCCTCATTATCTATACAGTGAAAGACAGTGACTTAAAACAGCTTATTATTATAGCTCATAAAATAATTCTTTGGAAGGCCAGGCACAGTAGCTTATGTCTGTAATCCCAGTACTTTGGAAGGCCGAAGCAGGTGGATCACCTGAGGTCAGGAGTTCGAGACCAGCCTGGCCAACATGGTGAAACCCCACTTCTACTAAAAATACAAAAAATCAGCCGGACATGGTGGTGGCCACTTGTAATCCCAGCTACTTGGGAGCCTGAGGCAGGAGAATCATTTGAAGCCGGGAGGCAGAGGTTGTAGTGGGCTGAGATGGCGCCACTGCACTCCAGCCTGGGCAACAGGAGCAAAACTCTCTCTCAATAATAATAATAGTTCTGTGTGTCAGTAATTCAGACAGGCCTCAGCAGGAAGGGCTCGTCTTCTCATGCTCCCAAATACCTGGGTCTCAGCTGGGAGACCAACTGCTGAAGACTGATGGGGCCAGCTTGGGCTTCCTCACTCACGGCAGCACCCAAGTTCTGGGACTTTTAAATGGAGGCTCAGAGCTCTAAAGAGAGAAATGCTGCCAGTCCTCCAAAGGGCCAGTATGAGGCAGGATTGGCAGACAATTTGCAAGCATCTTCAGTCCAACCCGCCCTGCCCCATCTAAGTTGAAAGATGCTAGTACTGGAGGGTCTGGAGTTCCAAGGCCGGGTGTGGGGAGGACCAGGCAGCACTGGTGGGGTGGGGGTAAGGTTGGGGAGGGGGTGAGGTGGGTGAGGTTGGGGTGCAGTAGGGGTGAGGTGAAGTGAGGTTGGGGTGGGAGTGAGGTGGGGTGAGGGTTGGGTGGGGTGAGAAGAGGGTGAGGGCTGGGTGGGGCGGGGGGGGGGGGGGGGGGGGGGGGGGGGGGGGGCTGACCAGCTGGTGTCGGAGCCCCAGGACATCAGCTGGCTGGCGGGCTGGCAGGCTCNCTGCACTCCTGGCACTACCACTGGCCGCGGTGGCTGCTGCCCTTCGAGCGCGACGCGCATTCGGCCGCCGCGATGGCGCGGGGCGAGGGCGACTTCTACTACCACGCGGCGGTGTTCGGCGGCAGCGTGGCGGCGCTGCGCGACCTGACGGCGCACTGTGCGCGGGGCCTGGCCTGGGACCGCGCGCGCGGCCTGGAGGCGCGCTGGCACGACGAGAGCCACCTCAACAAGTTCTTCTGGCTGCACAAGCCCGCCAAGGTGCTGTCGCCCGAGTTCTGCTGGAGCCCGGACCTCAGCCGGCGGGCCGAGATCCGCCGCCCACGACTGCTCTGGGCGCCCAAGGAGTACCGGCTGCTGCGGGACTAGTGCCGCCGCCGCCGGCTCCTGGCCCTCCGACTCCTCCGCGGGCCCAGCCGGCCCGGCCCAGCTCTCGCTCCGGGCGTCTTTGGCCTGGGGAGGGTATGGAGTGGGAGTCCCGAGAGGAAGAGATCCTGAAACCGGGCGGGGCCCTTCTGGACGCTGATGGCGCTCTGGAGGGCAGAGAGATACTGGATGCAAAAGCCCTACCCGCTTCGTGTGTGCCCGTCCGTGGGAGTGGGAGTAGGAGGAGGAGCTCCTCGCCTTTGGGGAGCTCCTCGGTTCAAGAGAAAAATCCCCTTCCCTTAGCTTAGCAGTGAGCAAGGCACAACTGCAGTAATGCCTCGAGCGATCAGCCTGTAGACCTTTCACCCCTGAGCCTGCAGAATGCAGCTGGTGCCTCTGGAGATGTTTTAGTCCCATCTGCACCCCCACTTTTTAAATGAGGAGACTGAGACACAAAGAGGAAACATAACTGCCCAAGGACACAGAGGGTCTGAGTCCCTGTGATGTCAGCGGCTGGAGAGGCGTGGCTGGCCCCTCGGGCTGTCTCTGGGCAGGAGCCACAGGAAGAAATACAGGTGGCACCCCATCATTGGCTCTGCCCTTTTACCTCCCCTGCCCATAAGCATGGTTTGTACATATTTCAGTAATATTATGATAAATTATTCCTGTACTGTGAGACAAAGTAGCAAACATAAGAAGCCATGTTTGCTCCTTTTCTTTGCCAGCATAATTTCACAAAACCCTGACTGGGACAGCATATAGATGTCAAAACAAAAAACACAGCTCCCCACGTCCCTTGCCGGAGTCACTATATTCCCTGAAAAAATAAGTGACTCTAGATATATCTCCATATAAGATAATGTCAATGATCAATTAGTGATCATGCTTCTATAAACTATAACCAGATACACTCTTACACACAAACTTAGATACAATTTTACGCATACTAAAGCTTCACCACCTATATCTAAACTAAAATACCACATTCAGGCTGGGCATAGTGGCTTATGCCTGTAATCCCAGCACTTTAGGAGGCTGACACACACAGATCACTTGAGGTCCGGAGTCTGAGACCAGCGTGGCCAACATGATGAAACCCCATCTCTACTAAAAATACAAAAATTAGCAGGGTTGGTGGCGCACACCTGTAATCCCAGCTACTCGGGAGGCTGAGGCACGAGAATCGCTCGAACCCGGGAGGCGAAGGTTGCAGTGAGCCAAGATCGCACCACTGCCCTCCAGCCTGAGCAACAGAGCAAGACTTTGTCACCATAAAATAAATAAAATACTACATTCAAAGCGTCTGATAGAACCTCTCTAAAGAGCTCCTCCTGAGCCTTAGGCCTTGATCGATGGTCCTCAATAAGACTTCTAAATAACACTAACTTTAATTATTTAAAAACTTGCTTTTATTCTTTAGTTGACATTCCCAAATTGTTATTGTGGCCTTTTCTCCTAGACAGTTGAAGTCCAAAATGACATTTTCTGGCCTCGGGGCTGTAACAGGGCGACATTCAGCCACAGTATCTGGGAGGGAAGTTTCCACATCCACGGCAGCTGTCTAGACTTCTGATCCCCAGTGGGGAAACACAGGCTCTGAATAGGAGTGTGAAGGCGTCAGACCCTCCCAGGAAGGTGGTCACAGAGCCAAGGAGATAGGGAAGGTAGCTGCTGAAGTCCCTGAGATTTTGTCTGACATTTGGGAAAACTGGGGCCCTGGGAGACTGGGAGTTCACCCTGGCTCTCCTGAATCTTTTATGTAGCATTATCATTTTAATAGCCTCCACTCCCAGGTAGGGCAGCAATTCTTGCTATTTACCAGGCCCAGCCATTGATGGTAAGAGAGATCTGTCCTCTCAAAAGCAGTTCAAAATGTCTCTGATATAAACTAGATTAGCAAAACCCAGAAGGCCTTCTGGACTCAGGACTAGAGATGAGAATGGGCCAGGTGTGTCAGAACAGGCAATTTGGCCGGGCGCAGTGGCTCACACCTGTAATCGCAGCACTTTGGGAGGCCAAGGCGGGTGGATCACGAAGTCAGGAGTTCAAGACCAGCCTGGCCAGCATGATGAAACCCTGTCTCTACTAAAAATACAAAAATTAGCCAGGTGTGGCGGTGGGCACCTGTAATCCCAGCTACTCGGGAGGCTGAGGCATGAAAATCACTTGAACGCAGGAGGCGGAAGTTGCAGTGAGCCAAGATCATGCCACTGCACTCCATCCAGCCCGGACAACAGTGCGAGACTCCATCTCAAAAAAAAAAGGCTATTTTCTGACTGTGAGCTGGGGAAGATGTGTGTCCTTCACCTTACCCTGCAACATTCACTCAGGGCCACACATGCAGACCCTAACGATTGCTGCAGACCCTGACAATTGCTGCAGACCCTAACAATTGCTGGGCCATTCAATACCTGAGCATGAGCCAGTAAGAGATGATGTGAACCGGCTCTTCTTCTAACTGTGTGTGGGTAGACAAGTTCCTTACCTTTGCCGGCCTCAGTCTTCTCATGTGTGAAATGTGGATGCCGTCTCCCTCCCTGCAGGGGTTGTGGTGGTGCTCTAGAAAACGTAACTTGCCTTCCTCTCCCTGCCTCCCCCTTCTCCAGCATGTTCAGAGAGTGCCAAGGATTTGCCAAAGAACAGTCATTTCCTGTTTTTTGTTTGTTTTTGAGACAGCATCTCACTCTGTTGCCCAGGCTGGAGTGCAGTGGATGTGATCATGGCTCACTGCAGCCTCAACATCCCTGGGCTCCGGTGATCCTCCCACCTCAGCCTCCCAAGTAGCTGGGACTACAGGCATGCACCACCACACCAGGCTTTTTGTTTGTTTTTTGTAGAGGCAGGGTTTCACCATGTTGCCCAGGCTGTCTCAAACTCCTGGGCTCAAGGGATCCACTTGCCTTGGCCTCCCGAAGTGCTGGGATTCCAGGCATGAGCCACTGCACCCAGCCAGTCATTTCTGTTTTAAAGGGGGAATAAATGGAGTGCTCAGGAGCTTCCAAGGCGTGGGCTGGAGGCAGCCTTGCGCTGTTGGAGATCTTCTTGAGGAGGGAGGGGTTCCGGGAAGCTGCAGGGCAGGCAACCCTTGGGAATGGCTCCCCTCCTAGTGCACCCAGAGACCTAAGGAGGGGTTGCGGGGGTGGGCACGGAGGGACTTGGATCTGAAGCAGGAATAACAAGAGGGCTAAAGCTCCTTCTGCAGCTGTCTCCATTACCATCAACACTGTCCTCAGCACCTATCCTGAGGCTCCCCCAGGGACGGTGGCACTCACACACTCCCCACATGAGCAGGTGAAAATCAGACTCAGTCCCCTGAGCATCACTGTTACATGCAAAGTCTCCACCTGTCCCAGCCACCCCACCTTGCCATGCAAGCTCAAATGCCACCCCTAGGAATTCCCAAACATCTTCAGCTCTCTTAGTCAGGGATCATTGATCCTAAGGATCATAGATCGCTTAGGGCGAAGGCAAATAACAGCAATAAGGATATGGACATATATTGGGTCTCACAATGTGCCAGTTCTAAACATTAGACAGGTATTGATTCATTTAATACTCACATCCACACTGTAAGTTGGTTACTACTGTTTACCTCATTTTACATATGAGGAAATCAGGCACAGATTTAGTAACTAATGCAATGTCATACCACTAGCAACTTAAATTCACTGAAGTGAGAACAAACAGGAAATTAAACATAGCCAGAGGATGAAGGTTCTGACAGGAACAGAGGTTACCACTAGCTCTTGGTCTCCTTGGTCCATTTCTGCTCTTTCTTTTTTTTTTTTTTTTTGAGACGGAGTCTCGCTCTGTCGCCCGGGCTGGAGTGCAGTGGCCGGATCTCAGCTCACTGCAAGCTCCGCCTCCCGGGTTCACGCCATTCTCCTGCCTCAGCCTCCCGACTAGCTGGGGCTACAGGCGCCCGCCGCCTCGCCCGGCTAGTTTTTTGTATTTTTTAGTAGAGACGGGGTTTCACCGTGTTAGCCAGGATGGTCTCGATCTCCTGACCTCGTGATCTGCTGGCTTTGTTCTTCTGCTTGTATCCAGCTCAACACAGTCACCCCAAACCGCAGTCTATAGGGTTTTCCAGTTAAGGTACCCACCATCTCCTAACTTGTTCCTAATTCATGGAATAGAGAATCTGACAAGGAGAGTCAGCTCCATCCAGTGGTGTGCTGGTATATGTCTAGCAGTTGACTGGGGAAAAAGAAAGCCCTGATTTATAGTGTTTGCCAATATCCATGGTGTAAATCCCACCGTGGCTGATTTCAAGCTACCCATACTCACTGAATGCAGAGCTTGGAAGAGGTGTGCACAATTTTCTCACATGAATCAGGACAGCCATTATGCACCACTGACTGCACCTATGTATCAAGTCTCTGAGTCAGGTGTCCACCCTGGCCAATCGGCTGTGGCTACAATGGGGTCATGTGACACAAATATGGCTGCCAGAGCCCATCCTTTCATGGCAAAGCAGGCTATGGGAGGTCAATTTCAGAGAAAGAGATGAGGCCCCTGACATTACTGAAAATATGCTGGTTCTTGGCTACAACACATTCATTTCCTCTTCTGCTAGTAACACACTCTGCTTTCCTCTTAGTGGAACCTCTTGTGCTTCAGAAAGTGAAGCACGTGAGGGCTTCACCCTGTACTCCAGGCTGAGAGCATGGGCCCTAGACCCAAGCAAAACAAGCACACAACATGATCCAGTTAGAACCAGGAAGACCCAATTAGACTTGCTGGGCGCTATGGTTTGAATGTGGCCCCCCAAAAAAAACACGTGTTGGAAACAACCCCCAGTGCAACAGTGCTGGGAGCTGGAGCCTAGTGGGAGGTGTTGGGTCATGAGGACTCCACCCTCATGAATGGATTAATGCTGATTATAAAAGGATATGAGGCTTCGAGTTCCATTTTTCTCACTCTCAACCTCTTTTTGAGATGGATCTTGTTCTGTCTCCCAGTCTGGAGTGCAAATGGTGCAATCACGGCTCCCCGCAGCCCTGACCTTCCAGGCTCAAGCAATCCTCTCACCTCAGCCTCTGAAGTAGCTGGGACTACAGGCGCATGCAGCACCATACCTGGCTTTGTTTTTTTGTTTGTTTGGTTTTGGTTTTTTTGTAGAGACAAGGTCTCCCTATGTTGCCCAGGCTGGCCTCAAACTCCTGGACTCAAGTGATCCTCCTGCTTTGACTTCCCAAAGCGCTGAGATTACAAGCATGAGCCACCAAGCCTGGCCTCACCCTCTCTTGCTCTTCTGCCTTCTGGCATGAGATGACATGGCATGAAGGCCCTCACCAGATGCTGGCACCATGCTCTTGGACTTCCCAACCTCCAGAACTATGAGACTGGAATTTATCATGAACAGAATGAAATTTCTTTTCATTATAAATTACTGAGTTCGTGATATACTGTTATAGCAGCATAAAATGGATGAAGACACTGAGGCTTTTGTCAGAGAGACAGAGGCTTGATTGCTGGAAACCTGGGGACTGTAAGACTAGAACTGCTGACCCCACAGGAGCCTCAGGCTGAAGCTGACTCAGAACAGAGTGGAGAGCTAGAGACACATCCTTTGAGTCCTGAAGGTGGCCTGACCACTGTCCTGTTACATAAACCAATACATCCTTGTTTGGATTGGACTTTCTATCATTTTGCAGCCAAGTCTGGACACATGGGGACTGTGAGGACTCAGGGAAATTAGTTCCCGATGATGACCTCCATGGTAGTCACTTCTCTCTCCCTCACAGTGCTTCCACAGGGCCAGACTTGATAAACTTTTGGGGAATTAATTACTAAATTTCCTTCCTAGGCAGTCAAAACATTGACCCCCATGGGAAAAAAAATATATGACAAGGACATCTTGGACTCCCCCTCCAATCCCTAGAATCACTTCCACAAATCAGGCACTCATGATGGACCCCCATAGATGGGTGGGGTGCCCCTCAGGGAGCAGTGGAAGTGAGACTTACTGGTAGACCTAATACATCCAAAAAGGCTCCAGAACTAGGTAATGCTGGGTCAATTTATATCACTGCCACTATACTGGAGCATGATCCTTAGCAAAGAGCCTCTCTTGGTTTGCTGCCCACTTCTTAGGGAGTTGTGAGGCAATCAACATAAAGCACTCAGTTCAGCACCTGGAGTGAGGTCAGCCCACAGGGAGGCCACTTCCTTCCTTCTCCAAGTCTGGGGGGGCGGGGGGGGGGAGAGGAGCAATGGAAAGGTGCCCCCCAGCCCTGCCCTCGCACAGAGCACGCCAAACACCACTGCCACCCGGGTGCAGGTACAGTTTATTCTTCACAACAGAGAAATACAAAGAGCAGAGGGTTTGTAATTCCTTTGTTTCTTGCCCCCTTTAGTGTTTTCCCCCTACATTTGATTTTCATTTGCTCCCCACCCCCTTTTTTAAATAGAATGCAAACTACCTTCCTGAAGTATCTGAGGGGCACCTGCCCTCACCTCCCTGCCTCCAAGATGCAGACTGAGAAGCCAACAGACTGTTTTTTCTTTTTTAATAAGGTAACTAGTTCTAAATATGGTGGCCTGGAGGTCCCATAGAAAAAGCAAAGGGGTGTTAACAGTATGTATAACAGCGTATTTACAGGGAGTAACATGCGGACAAAAAGCTACAATACTGAGTATCAGACGACGCAAGTCAAACAAAGGGCTGGGGGTGGGGGCAGAGAACCCCATGGGAAAAGAAACCCCAGGAAACGTTAAACTGGTAAATCAATGGCGAGTTAAGGCTTAAAAAGTGTATAAAAATAACACAGTTAATATTCAAAACGGAACTCCAGATACAGAATATATAGATGAGTTTCTGTCTAGTTTTCTTTTTTTTTCCCGGGGGGATGTAGGGGGCTTCTCTGGGCTCTGTACATGGTTCCTATATACACGGACACGCATGGCTTTCAGATTGGGGTGTGTCTGTGGGGGCTGGGGGCAGGGTCTGCTCCTGGGACCTGCCTCCCCGAGGATCCCTTCCCTGCTGAGGGGCCTAGGGCCTCGGCTGGGGATTCCCACTCCATGGCAGGGAAGACAAATAACCCCTCCCTGGGCACTGCCCCCATCTGGAGGAAATTCTGGAGGGAGGTCCCAGCCCCGGGCCCACTCCCTCCCCATCCCCCTGCCCACAGTCTGGCATGGTGGGAGAGGTAGCCGAAAGGTTTCCTGGCCAGCACCGAGGTAGACTGGGGTGGTCTTCAGGGCAGCAGGGGAGGGCCAGGTCTTACCCAGCCCATCCCCACCCCGTTTCCCTGGGCCCGCCACCCAGCCCATCACTGCACCCTTTGGTCCTGTGGATCTCCCGCCCCTCTCATTTCTGCCTCCTGAAGCTGCCGCACCCCTCTGCTCAGTGATGCCTGGGGCACAGCTCGAGGTGCGAGCCAGGCACTCAGGGGCGAAGGGCTCACTCCGGCTGCTTCCTGCCCCTCCCACCTGGGGGTCCCCTTTGCAGTCCAGAAACCCAGGCCTGAGCCTTCCCTCAAGACCTGAGGCCATGGCAAGAGAAGGTCCCACACTGCCGTCTGGTTCTCTGCGTCCATCTGTCCGATTCTTTAAATTTCTCGGTCTTAGCAGCACCAACTTCCTGGCCAATAAATATCTTTTCTGTTATTTCCAAAACAAACTTAAAAAAACGAAAAAAAAAAAAAAAAAAAAAAAAAAACAGTGAAGCAAGTGAAGGGTGGGGAACAAAAAGAAAACTCAACAGAGAGGTTCAAAGTGCTCTGAGATCGTCTTTGGATGCCACCAAAACAGTCCAGAATCTTGCAGTTGGCCTGGCCGCCCCTGGACTGGACCAGGCAGGACTTCTGCGGACCAAGCTTTCTGGAAGGTTGGGAAGGTGGTGAGAGAGCCTGGTGGTTCCTGGAGGGCCCCTGGAGGGAGCTGGGGCCTGGTGCTGCCTGGGTCTGTGTCTGCCAGTGGGCCGGGTGGGGCGGCGCCTCCAGTGGGCTCAGATGAGAGAGATTCGCACCGGGATGCCGGGGGACTCCGTCCTCTGGGGTGAGTGATGGCTCACCAGGTGCTCCACCACCGTGTGTTTGGACATGTGCTTCATCAGGTAGGTCTCCTGTGGGCAGGGGTGAGATTCAGAACAGGGAACCACCAGCAAGGGAGGGAGAAGAGGCTGCAGTTCCCACCAGCAGCCACTGGAGGGCTCTTGGTAGGCGGTCCAGAGGGTGGAGGACAGCCACAGCTTCGCAGGGTCAGTCGGGCATCGGCCATTGGTTCTAGAGACACTGCACTGCTGCCAAGGGTGAGTGCTGGCTGGAGAGTTCGCCCCTCAGCAGTGCCCACCTGTGGCTCCCCAGGGCCAGGTCCCCAGCCCCTTGCCACCGGGCTGTAGCTGGGTATACTGGCTGAACCTCAGCCCTGTCGGCCCAGTGGAGCACAGTGCCTGCATCTGGCTGGTGATCCCAGTGACAGTCAGGCAGCAGGACTGGGCATGAGCCTAGCTCTGCTGTTTCTTAGTGGTGAGAACTTGGACAAGTCATCGTGTCTCTCTGAGCCTGTTTCCTCCTCTGTAAGCAGGCATGGGGGAGGAACAACCTCAACAGGTTGCTCTGGTGACAGAGATCAAGCCCTTAGCATGGAGTAAGGGTTGAAGGTCCACTCCTGCCCTAGTCTCTACATTTCCTTTCCTTCTTTTTCTTTTTTTAAGGTCTCACTGTGTCGCCCAGGCTGGAATGCTGTGGCACAATCACAGCTCACTGCAGCCTCAACCTCCTGGGCTCAAGCAGTTCTCCCACCTCAGCGCTCCGAGTAGCTGGGACTACAGGTGGGTACTATCATGTCCTCCACTGGCTCTGCTGGATCTGACCTAAGGCACCAGGACTGGGCAGGTGAGGCTGTGACCCAGGGCTCACTGCAGGCCCAGAAGCTCTCACACTAAGCCACGTCCTTCCAACTGCCTTTGCCAGAAGCAGAGGCGGTACTCCCACCTGCCGCTCCTTGACTTCAGACCTCAATATGCTCAGAACCCAGCAGAGGAAACCCTCAAATGTGGTAGCAACACGCTATCCAATACCAGAGGGAAGCAACCCGCAAATTCCTAGCTAGGAAACTATTCTTCAGTTGAATAACAAAAAAAGTGGGGGTAAGGGGACCTAGAGATTAAAAGATATACTGGCCCACTATGATGTAGGAATCTTATTTGGATCTTGATCTAAAAAGAATAATGTAGGCCGGGCGCGGTGGCTCATGCTTATAATCCCAGCACTTTGGGAGACCAAGGCGGGTGGATCATCTGAGGTCAGGAGTTCGAGACCAGCCTGGCCAACATGGTGAAATCCTGTCTCTACTAAAAATACAAAAGCATAGCCGGGCGTGGTAGCATGCGCCTATATTCCTAGCTACTCGGGAGGCTGAGGCAGGAGAATCGCTTGAACCTGAGAGGCAGATGTTGCAGTGAGCCGAGACTGCGCCACTGTACTCCAGCCTGGGGATGGAGCAAGACTCCATCTCGATTTAAAAAAATAAGAATAATGTAAATATACCCAATCATGGCATTCATGAGACAAATGAAAATGTCAGTGCTGAATGGGTGTTTGAGTATTTGATGATAAGGACTTTGGTTAATTACTTTTTGGTATTCCAAAGGTATTGTGGATATGCTCAAAAAAGGAGACTTTATCATTAGAGACAAAGTGAAATTTTTATAAATAGTATGATGTCTGGATTGTACTTCAAAAAATAGGAGTATGGATGAGGCAGGATTGGTTGATGGTACAGGAGGTTATGGAAAACTTGAGCATTGGAGAGAGGCAGGGACTGACTGGAGATCAGCTAGCCAAGCAGGGGCTCCCGCTCACCCCTTTGGAGCCCTTTTCCCTGCAGATTCTGTCCTCTTTGCCTCTTGATCCTCCTCTGCCCTTTGAACTTCAGGGAAGAACACATGTTACAGACTCAGCACTTAGCAAGTGGCAGCCCTAACTGGCACCTGACAAGTACTGCCAACGACCCCACCTACAATCCATGAACTCCCTCCAGCCAGAGTGACCTTGCAAAAATACCTTCCCTGCCAGGCACAGTGGCACAACCTGTAGCCCCAGTTATTCTGGAGGTTGAAGCAGGAAGATTCCTTGAGCCCAGGATTTTGATTCCAGACTGGGCAACATAGCAAGACCCCGTCTCTAAAATATACCAAAAAACAAACAAACAAACAAACCTCCCTGACAGTCCCCTCCCTGTGGCTTCCCATTTCACCTCAAAAAATATCCAGACTTTCCTAACAGAGCCCCAAGGCCCCAACTGACCTAATTTCCTTTGAGTTCTTGTAACATGCCAAGTTCGTTCCACCTCAGGGGGTTTGCACTCAGTGTTCCCCTCTGAGGGCATGGAAGCTTCTTTCCCCTCTTTCTCCTCCTCATCCAATTATCCTTCAAGGCTTCATCTAAGTGGTACTCCCCCAGGTGGTCAATCTGGACTCACCCCCCTTCCCAGCTCCATTGAGTCCTCCCTGCTGTCTTTCAAAACACACTTTTATCACAGTGGTTCTCAATTGAGGCGATTTTCCCCCCCAGGGACAAAGAGCCAGGATGAGAACACAGGAGTGGCAGGGACAGAAGGAGTTCTCAGGGAGGACACAGAGGGGCAGAGTTTCAGGGCCATGCTGTCCCCCAGGATGCAGCACTCCAGAATGCAGGACAGCATGGCCCTGCAGCTCAGCCCTTCTGTGTCCTCCCTGGAGACATTCTGTGGCTGTCACCACTTGGGGAGGGGTTGCTACTGGCATCTAGTGGGTGGAGGCCTGGAATGCTGCTCAGAGCCCTGCCACGCGCAGGCCAGCGCCTACAGTGGAAAGGTCCGGCCCAAATGTCCATCTGGACTAGGGCCGAGAGGCTCTGCTTTACAGCAGTTACACAATTTCCCATCAAACAATTACGTGTGCACTTGTTTAATACTTGTCTCCAACAGTAGTTCTTAACTTCCCCAGGGGCAAAAAATAGGTCTGTCTGGCTCATCATCCCAATGCCCAAGCACCAGGCAGAAGTGTTTAGTAAAGACTGAGTGAATAAATAATGGTACTAGCTCAGGTTGATTTGGCACCACTGTGCCAGCCAACAGCCCTGTGAGTTCATCCATTTGACAGATGAGGAAACTGAGGCTCAGTGACCTCTATGTTGGGGATATGGGGTCTGTTAACTAGAATATTAAATCGACCAGAAGCCCACACTCAAGCGACTCGCCTGGGGGTGAATGGTAGTTCTGGGTGCCGAAAGGCCCTCGTTTGGGGAAATTCCCACCCAGGGATGGGGGCTGAATGCTCTGAGCTTTCTGGGCGGCTCAGGCCTTTCCTGAGATGAGGGTGGCTGTGGACGTCACTGCGCCACCTTGTGGCCGTAATGGTGGTTGCAGCTTCCTGGGTGACAGGAAGGCCCTTCTCTCTCTGTAGCTCTGCAGAACAGGTGAAAAGCCTCCTGCCACTGCCGTGAGTGTTCCAGGGCCTTGGAGACTCAGACTAAAGGTGAGCAGAAGGCTAGGGGCTTGGCCTGGGGTAGCTGAAACCAGAAGTGGGAAGCAAAAGCCCTGGTTCTACTCTTCCCTGTGATCTCAGGGAGTCACTTCCCTTCTCTAGGTCTCAATTTCTTTGTCTGGAAAATGGGAAGAGTCGGCACAGATCTAAAGAGGGGGAAGCAGCTGAGGCCTGGAAGAGGAAGTGGCTCCCCTGGGGCAGGGCACAGGCTGACTAGCACTCACCGAGGTGTAGGCCCGCCCACACATGCTGCAGCAGTAGGCCTTGGCGTGCTTGATGGCATGGGCCGAGAGGTGGATCTGCAGGGAGGCGGAGTCCGAGTAGGCCCGGTAGCAGTTGGGACACTTGTAGGGCTTGTCCTTGTTGTGCTGGCGCTGGTGAGACTGTGGGGGCACAGCAGGGGGTCAGGAGAGGAACAGGGCTCCCCTGCCCCACCCCCTTCCCACGCTCCCTTGTGGGGGTGGCGGGGGCACCAAGCCACCTGGTGGGCAGGAGGCAGGCAGGCACTCACCTGGAGGTTGGAGAGCTGAGTGAAAGCCTTCTCACAGCCAGGATGTGGGCACTTGTAGGGTCTGTCGCCTGTGTGGATTCTGCAATGGGCAGCCCAGTAAGGTCAAAGTCCCTGACACACACCCCAAGACCGTTCCAGTCCCCAAGTCCTTACTCTGGCCCCTAAGCCTCTCAGTCCCTACACTGCCCATGCTCCCCAAGGACCAAGAGTGAGCCCAGGCAAGAGCTGGAGACTTCAGCGGCTATGGCTCCTCCTTCATTCTCTGCCCTCCACTGCCAGTCTGACTAGAGCCTCCCGCTTCCCATAGGTCCCTGCTGTCCCCAGCCCACCACTAAAGCCCTGGTAGCAACCCAGTGCAGGCGTTGGAGGGGGCCTGATTTGACTGCCCCTCTCTTTCAAAAACCCCACACTACAGACCACACAATGCAAAGAACACAGATGCACGGCTTTGTCGGGACCTTCCCTGCCCACCCAGCCTCCTTCCCTAAGAAGAAGGAGACATCTCCCTCTAATTGGTCCCAGACACTTATTTCCTGTCCCTACCCTATGTCAGGCACATGTGCGTGACAGCTACATGGTCACCCCAGTAAATGGGAGAATGTGGGACAGCACAACCCTGAAGCTCAGCCCCTCTGTGTCCTTCCTGGGAGTTCCTTCTGTCCCTGCCACTCCTGGATTCTCATCCTGGCTGTTTACCAACTGGGTGACCTTGGACAAACCACTGAGCATCAGTTTCCTCATCTGCAAAATGGGTATAAAAATACAGTCCCTACCTCATCGGGCTTTGTGAAGATAACATCAGATAATGCATGTAAAGGGTTTAGCCTAGTGTTGCTACAAAGTAAGCACTCAACGTTTGCCAGTTATCATTACTCATTCATTCACATTCATCACATTGGGTACCCATGCCCCAGGCACTGTGCTAGGTATTTGGAATGTATCATGAACAAAACAGACAAAAGCTACTGCCTGGAGGAAATAAGCAACAAGTGTGAAATAAACAAGTAAATCACATGTAGAAAGTAGTAAGTTCTGTGGGGAAAACAACAAGATGGGGGGAACATGAATGCCGGGAAGAAGGGGTACAGTTTTAAATGGGGGTAAGGGCCTCATGGGGAAGGTGACACTGGGGCAGTGACTTGAGAGCTGACGACCCTATACCTGCCCAACAGCCCAGGTGAGGATGGGGCTGTGGACTGGGCGATGATGTCCACAAATGGAGCTCAGCAGCCTGGCATGCACTAATAGTGGACTTCCCTGCTTTCTGCACTCATGCCTTTGCACCATCTCCCTGGGCGTGTCTTCAAGCATCTATTTGGGCAAATCCGCTGTACCAAGCAGGTGGGCAATGAAATGCCAGCTGGGCCTGAACCTTGTTTGCCTAATTTGTTGAGGAACAAAAGTGGAGGGGAATATCCAGATTTTACCAAAAGGGTGTCCACTCCTTCCTTCCAAGGCCCCAGCCCCTCTCACTGACTGGGTTTGCCATCAGCCCATCAACAAATTCATCAAAGAAACTAAAGCCCCTCTGGCCAGGCCCAGTGCTAGACTCAGGGACACAGGGTTGAGTAAGAAACATTCCCTGCTACCAATAAGCCCATTGGCTGCCATTATAAACATTGACAAAGTCCAAATTCCTTATATGTCATTCAAGCCTTCACCAGGTGGTCCAGCGTCCCCTCCCTGCTCGTACGCACCCTATGTCCTGGTCAGAGAATGACTCTTCCCTGCCAGCCGTGTCTGAGAAGTCTCCACACACCTCTATGTCTGCATCCTCAGCACTGGGACCTCCCCGGCTCTTTGGCCCGGTAAATGTCAGCTCATCCTTCTAGATATGTTGGTGAGTGGGGCTCTGCGGAATCTCCCGAGCGTACTTCCTGCGTACCCACAGGCTTCCAGAGCACATTCCTCACCACAGAGCCAACCCCACTGGACCCTCGAGGCCGCCCACACTTCTCTGCTAGCTGGGGAATCCCGAGGGCAGGGACGGGCCCCAGTCTCAGGATCAAGGCCCAGGGTCTGGCCTTCCACAATAGCTGTGCCAACAGAAGCTGAGCTGACGCAGTTCTGAGCACCCCTGTTCTACCTGCACATTTCTGGGTGTCACGTTTCAGGATCCCACCCCAGGCCGCTGCACCCTGTCTCTACAGTGGAAGGACCTTAAGGGTCATCTGGACCAACTCTGCCTGAGGCCAGCATCCTCTTCACTTCACCCCAGCCTCATTCCCTCTAGAGCTGGGGAATTCGTTTAGTTAGGCTCCCCGTCACCTAACCCCTAAGGGTCCCCAGGACTCACGCTGCCTTTGTCTTAAACCCCACAACCCCTTCTCCCCTTGCCCTGAAACCCAGCCACAGTGGCCTTGCACTAGCTCCTCCAGCACTGAGGCCTTTCCCACCTCCAATCCTTCATCCAAGCTGTTCCCTCTACCAGAAACACCTGTTCCTCAGCTAACACCTGGCTAAAACCCAACTCCTGTTCTCAGCATAAAAGTCCCTTCATCAGGGCAGCCTTCCCTGACCCCCTAGACCAGGTCAGGCTCCCTGCGGCCCACCTCACAGGCAACAAAGACATCGGCTTCCCAGAAGTCTCTGCATGGGTACTTATTTTCTCCATGTCTGGTCACTGTGTTCCTTCAGAGGAACTCCCTTGGGCTCATTCCCTACCATCACCCCAGCGCCTGCCATGGGCTCAGCACAGAGGGGATTCCATAAATAGACACAGACTGAATGAAGGCAAGCAAGTTCTTTCTCTCTGAAGTCAATCATTGACAAGAGAAATAGGTTCCACATCATCAGCGACTTCCGTGCCCGGAGTGTATTTCGTGAGGGTTTGCTGACTGACTGACTGACTGACCAACAGTCCTCCAGCGGATTTGGGTCCTTCCTCAGGAACCAGGCAAGCCCTCTCGACCAGCAAGCTGCCTCTCTGGCCTCCTCCCATGCAAGTGCAACAAGTGCCCAGCCTCCCCCGGGACTCCCAGCCTCAGCCTCCCCCCGCCAGGCCTCGGCACGGCTGAAGCTGCAGGGCTCTGACCTGTTCACAGCCCAGTCTGGCAGCCTCCACGGTCTCCCTCCCTCTCTCCAGGACAGAGTCCATATCCCCTTCCCCAGCTTGCAAGGCCCTTCACATTCTGGCCTTGGTTTCTAAGGCCTCCTTCTCTTGCCACTGTGCTCCCCAGAGGAGCATCTTACCAACCTCCCCCAACACACATGCAGATGCAGCCCCCCAGCAGGCCTCGAGCCTCTTTGCTCATGCCATTCTTTCTCCAACTGGGGAGGGCTGCGGACCCCTCCGTACTCAACCCAGATGATCCCCCCCAACCTCCACCTCCTACTTCCCTCTCTCAAGGAAGTTTCCACATCTGCCATCCTCCCGGGCCACAGTGGCAGGGGCCTGCCTCTGCCCACTCCTGTGTCCCTGTGCATGGCACCCAGCATGGGGCTGGCTCAGAAAAAGCTTCAGGGAGCAACTGTTGGATAAGGAAGGACCATGCTGCCTGTTCTTTTGGCCACAAACCTCTTGTCTTCAGTCCCTGAACTTCAAGTCAAGCCTAAGCCCTCAATTCTAACATCAGAATCCTCTCTTTGTAAGGCATCTTCCCACAGGGGAGCACCCAGCCCCAGCGCCCACATCTGTGGTGATAGGAAGTCCACCCTGACTCTAGGTGGTCACTCTTCTTTTCTTTTGAGATGGAGTCTCGCTCTGTCGCCAAGGCTGGAGTGCAGTGGTACAATCTCCACTCACTGCAAGCTCTGCCTCCCCAGTTCAAGCAATTATCCTGCCTCAGCCTCCCAAGTAGCTGGGACTACAGGCCCGTGCCACCATGCTCAGCTAATTTTTTTGTATTTTTAGTAGACCACTATGGTTCAAGACCATGTCAGCCAGGCTAGTCTCGAACTCCTGACCTCAATAATGTGCTCACCTCAGCCTCCCAAAGTGCTGGGATTACAGGCATGAGCCACAGTGCCCGGTTGGTGGTCACTCCTCTTTAGGCAGCACAAGGAAGCTGAGCTGAAGCTAGTGGCCCTGGACTACGCCCCTCCACCCTCCACTGTCCTAGTCCCACCCAGGGGCTCTAAAGACTTGCTCTGCTGTCTTGCCTGGCACCGCCACCCCCATGTGCTTCTTCTGCCTGATGCCCCAGCCCCTTCCTTCTTTCTGAACTGGGCTGCTCCTTGGTGCACTGCACTCAAATCTTGCTTCTGCCCCCTCTTAGCTGGGTGACCTTGGGCAGGTGACTCTGCCTCCCTGAGCCTCAGTTTCCCCCTCTCTAAAATGGGGATAATAATAAAGAAATTTCAGAATTTAAAGGGTGTTCATAAATATTTTTGCAGTGTTAGTTTTTGATACATTAATTTCTATTTAAGTTAAGCAACTTATGAAAACAAAGAGGAAATATATTCAATGCTTCAATAAAATTATTAAGGATTCATGAATTATCACTTTTATTTCTCAGCCATGAGATGGCTTTGGGCATGCCATGTTCTTTAACTAAAACAATGGCCATAGATATATGAAAGTTAAATATTCCTTGAGAGGATTCCCCCTCTGTGGCATTTTTCAAATTCATTCTCTCTTATGAAGAAATAACAAATTCACACTGCACAGGGATTTTATGGACATCCTGTATATGAAAACACCTTAAGCAGGACCTGGCACACACAAGTTCTTTAACAAGGAATAGTTGTCATTGTTATTAGCATTATTATCAGACTTGAAAAAACTAAAATGACACTTTCCTCTGCTGCAATGATCATTAGGCACGTACATAACATTGCCCTGCCAGAAAAAGAAAAATAAAAACAAAACCACTTTGCACCCTGAATAAACAAACAGACAAATCCAGAGTCACTCTGTCTAGCTCTAGTTCACAAATAGATAGAACTTTCAGCCATTTCCTATAACTGACTAACTTCCTCCCAGAACAATGGTTTGTTTGTTTGTTTGTTTGTTTGTTTAGATAGGATCTCTGTCTCCCTGGCTGCAGTGCGGTGGCGCGATCTCAGCTCACTGCAGCCTCTACCTCCTGGGTTCAAGCAATCCTCCCACCTCAGCCTCCTGAGTAGCTGGAACTACAACACATGCTACCACACTCGGCTAACTTTTTAATTTTTTGTAGAGATGGAGGTCTCAACATGTTGCCCAGGCCAGCCTCAGACTCCTGGCCTCAAGCCCAAAACAATGTTATCCCTGACTCCCGCACTGTGATATCTGCCAGCACGGACAACCCTTACACATACACTAACTGCACGAGACAATGCTGGTTTTCTACCATGATCGGACTAACAAGAACAGAAAATGTTCTATTTTCTCTAAAAATCCATGTGGTGTTTATTATGTAGAGGGCTGATCCTTCTGAAGCCTGGACTTGCGCAATACTTCGCAAGTCCCTCACTTTGCTTGTGCCTTCCTTTCACGCTGCAGGCCCATTAAGATGCTCCAGTGCCACTCAGCCGCCTCACTCCGACCGTGCTCCCAAGTACATCCTTCTCAACTCCTAGGGTGTATCTTGCTTGCCCTCTTACTAACTCTACCTCTATTGCTTGACCGGGGCTGGCTCTGTTTTGGACATGACCTTCTTTTATGCCCTTCAACAGTGGCTGTAACATTGGGAAGATGGATTTGATTATATGATCTGATGCCTGATTCTCTGCCAAGGGACAAACAAGTAGGAAAGGGCCTCTTTCAAATAGAGGACAAGGAATCTGGAATCTGGTTGCTTCTTCAGCTTTGGCTTTGTTTGTTTGTCTAGAGAATCCTGGGAGTTCTGGGCATGTGGGACACTCGCCTCTTTGCCACTGAGTTAGGACACATCAGTTTAATTATATGTGCCAGCGCCTAGTGACTTATAAACTATCTTCCAAACGCTGATAGAATCCTCTTTTGTTGTTTGTTTGGTTTCCTGCCATTATGAACTCAAATTAGTCCAAAAGAGAGAGAGGAGAGGGAAAAAATTGTGCCCTCAGGAATGGAGAATAATCCCTGAGTCAAAGAACATTCTGGCAAAATACTCTCCTCTCCTTCAAAGGCCTGTTAATTTTTTGTTGCTTTTTTTTGGTCATGTTCTTAAATAATATTTTTAAACAAAGTCTACTTGAAGAAAAAAAACAAAACAGAATTCTTCATCATTATTATCACTTGCTCCTGTGTTTATTCGCTTGCCTGTTCCCTCAACTTTGTGCTGTCGCCTTTCTCAGATCCAGGTCCCCGATTCAGAAAGATAAAACTGCCAAGGTGCAAATGCAAATGCAAATGCTCTTGGCGTTTCCAGATGGCTGCTGGGCAACACCAAAGACTTGCTTCCTTGCTTTACAAAAGGAGGGATGCTTACAATGATTGGGTTTTGTACTCTTCTTTTGTTGTTTTTTGTTTGTTTGTTTTTTGAGACACAGTCTTGCTCTGTCACCCAGGCTGGAGTGCAGTGGTGCAATCTCAGCTCACTGTAACCTCCGCCTCCCAAGTTCAAGTGATTCTCCTGCCTTGGCCTCCTAAGTAGCTGGAATTATAGGCAGCCGCCACCACACCTGGCTAATTTTTGTATTTTTAGTAGAGACAGGGTTTCACCATGTTGACCAGGCTGGTCTCAAACTCCTGACCTCAAGTGATCCATCCACCTTGGCCTCCCAAAGTGCTAGGATAACAGGCGTGAGCCACGGCACCTGGCTTATGTTTTTAATTAGCCAAACACTAGAGTGATAGCTGCCCTATGAAGTCTGTAGCATAAGAAAGTTGACAAAAAGAGAAACTCAACCTCCCTGGGTTAATTTTATACATACATAAACATATAATATGTGTAATATATGTTCTTGTGCACTTTTTAAGATGGACCAAAAAAACCTAATCTAATGCACAGAGGGTGGCATAATAAGCATCAACAAAGACATTTCTTTAAAAAGATTTTGTCTCTAGATTTAAAATGCCCTTAACAATTAGTGATAATGCTTTATGGGATTAAAAGACCCTGAAGATGGGCCAATGTGCTTGCTGCCGATGACATGTTTTTTTTGTTGGTGAGATGCGGTCTTGCTCTGTCACCCACTCTGGAGTGCAGTGGCACAATCTTGGCTCACTGCAACCTCTGCCTCCAAGGTCAAGTGATTCTTCTGCCTCAGCCTACCGATTAGATAGGACCACAGGCGTGCACCACCATACTCGGCTAATTTTTGTACTTTCAGTAGAGACAGGGTTTGACCATGTTGGCCAGGTGGTCTCAAACTCCTGACCTCAAGTGATCCACCTGTCTCGGCCTCCCAAAGTGTTGGGATTACAGGCGTGAGCCACCGCGCCAGCCTAATATGTTGTTAACATGAAAAATCGATCATGCATTATACCTTCATAGAGGACTCTATTGTCCTGCATTGTGATATTGTTGATTATTACAGTTAACTAACCGGAATCCTTTGGTCTAATCAACAGGTCTGATTTTGACCCTCACACTTGCTTAAAGGCCTCTGCTTCGAGCTAGAATAGACAAATGCATACAGGCTGCCACGCTGACATCTTCTTCTTGACCAGACACTGCCAGAGGCCAAGGTGGACTCCAAGAGTCCTTGGTCCAGAAGTAGATAACTTTGAAAGCGGGCTAACTAACCCACGATCAGAGGAACAGGGATTATTCCCCAGGACTGGATGAAACTGCTTTTACCCTTCATGTTCTACTAATGTTCTAACTTTCCAAGTCTTTTTTTTTTTCTTTAATCTGTCTCTAATCCTCAATTTAGGAGGCTGTATTCAATAAACTGGAATAAAATATTCCTAAAATGGTGCCTTCTTCCAACTAACTCTTCAGAATTCTGGGGGTGAGGGTGGGAGGGGGACTATAAAAACCTAACAGATATGAAATAATAAATCATCAAGGAAATGTTGAAATAATCATTCTACTGAAAACAACAAATGTAATTGGCCTTATCTACAAACCTACTTGGAATAATTGCTAAAAACTCTTCAAAGTATCTTTGCTGAGACCCTTTTCTTTTACGATCATTAGTTCTGTAAACAGGATCTGTAAGAATCCGTCCTCCTTCCTAACAGGATATAATTGGGTAAATCAAATTTGTAACCATGGCTGTGCCAGAAATGTCACATTTAAAGACGAATTTCATTTAATTAGGCATGACAAGTCTGAGAGTAAGAAACAAGGTCTGCACTTCAAAAGTGGGAATGAGGCCTCCCCGGGCCTCCAGGAAACCGGACTGGACCTGCTCTATGGCTTGTGGAATTTCAGCCTTTAAGGTTATGAAAAGACATCAATCTCTGCACGTCCAGAAACACTGACAAACGAAGATTCTCCAAAAACAGGGTATCCCCCACATTACACGTTGAATAGGCACAATCTGGCAGAGGTGAATTGGATGGTTCTAGGTTCCTGATCTCTAATAATATAAAATTTTTTCACACCGACACACACACACACACACACACACACACGCAATTCTGGCCTGGGGGCCTTACAAAGTCTCCTAACAGAGTTAACTCTCAAGCTTTTCTATCGCATGCTCTAATTTTAAGAACCATACAACTGGGAGGACTTTATCAATCAACACCTTGTTACATACATCTCTGTACATAAACCTGGCCACATTTTTTAAAAATCAAAGTAACAACAAAATCAGAAAATTTCTGAAACAAACTTACGTGGTCAGATTTGTGCCTTGGGAAGCACGGCAACGAGAAAACAGACTGACACCTGGCCCTGCTGCCACTGTACCATTTCATTCTTTTATTTTTTCTTTTGAGACAGGGTCTCACTCTGTCACCCAGGCTGGAGTGCAGTGGTGCAACTCGGGCTCACTGAAGCCTCGACCTCCTGGATTCAAGCAATCGATCCTCCCACCTCAGCCTCCCAAGTAGCCGGGACTACAGGCATGCACCATTACTCCCAGCTAATTTTGTATTTTTCTGTAGAGATGGGGTTTTGCCATGTTGCTGGTCTCGAACTCCTGAGCTCAAGTGATCAACCCACCTCAACCTCCCAAAGTGCTAGAATTATAGGCATGAGCCCCTGAGCCCAGCCTGCCACTTGATTCTTACTATCATACTCACACATCATGTCCCAAAGTCAGAGAAATAGACAAGGTAACACATCTTGCACCCAGGGATAAAGGATTCAAAGACAATGGAGATAAACGAACAAATGACAAAAACAAAAAAAGCAAATAAAAGATAGAGCCCTTCTCATGGTGGCACATGCCTGTAATCCCAGTTACCTGGGAAGCTGAGGAGGCAGAGGTTGCAGTGATCCGAGATCACGACACTGCACTCCAGCCTGGGCAATACAGTGAGACTCTGTCCCCCCACCCCCCCCAAAAAAAGAAAAAAGGGCCCTTCTGTATAGTATTGGTCCTCAAAACAGAAAAAACCTTGAGTTCTTTCTGTAAATTACAAACTCCACAAACTCCACAACAGAAAACAGTTTTATCCCTGACTTTTACAATGCTGATATTAGCAAACACGTGACAATGCTCACACAGATGATCTCTCACATGTGAGAAAATGGTGTTGCTTCCCCTCTGAGCAGACGAACTGCAATCTTGGTAATCTTTGGCTCGTTTTTAAAAATACCAATGGTATTTTTATTTTGTGAGCCAGTCTTTCTGATGGCTATACCCTCCTGCACAAACTTTTTTTTTTTTTTTATTTTCTTGAGACAGAGTTTCACTCTTGTCATCCAGGCTGGAGTGCAATGGCGCAATCTCGGCTCACTGCAGCCTCCACCTCCTGGGTTCAAGCGCGTTTCCCACCTAAGCCTCCTAAGTAGCTGGGATTACAGGTGCCCACCACCACACCCAGCTAATTTTTGTATTTTTAGTAGAGACAGGGTTTCGCCACATTGGCCAGGCTGGTCACGAACTCCTGACCTCAGGGGATCCGCCCGCCTCAGCCTCCTAAAGTGCTGGGATTATAGGCGTGAGCCACCGCGCCCAGCCACAAACTTTTCTTAAAGCATTTATAGCTTTGAATCTCCCTTTCACACACTCAACTAGACTGTATGCCCCATGAAGGCAGAGATTTTCATCCGTTTTGTTCCTTGCTGTATCCTCAACATCTAGAATAGTATCTGGCATAGAGTAAAAGTTTCTGTAAGTATTTGTTAAACAGATGAATCATATGCTCTGTAAAAACCAGTTATATTTATTCCAAAATATTTAATAATTGCTTATTTTATGCCACAAACTGGGGATGTGGAAATGGAGGAGACTGAGCTCTTGCCTTCAAGAACTCCCAGGAGACTGAGTGAGGTGGGCAGATAAACAGATGTGGGCGTGACAGCCTACCACTGCTATGATGGACATGCACAGAGCCCTGTGGGGACACAGAGGTCGGGTCCCTTACCTAGCTAGAGCAATCAGGGAGGGCTTCCCGGAGGAAGCTAGACTGAGCGATGACAAGGGGATGGCCAGAGAAACAGGGAAAAGCAGGAGGAGGGTGTCTCTGGTAAAGGACACAGCATGTACAAAGACATAGAGATGAGAAACAGTGGGGATGGGGTGCAGTAACAACAGCTGAGGCCAGTGAGGTCCTCAAGGGCCGTGACCCTGAGGGCAATGGGCACCTGGAGAAGGTCCTTGCCCCTCCTTGCACTGGCTCCATGTGCCAGGCCACAGGTGCTGAGTTGGGCTGCAGCGGGGCAGCAGGCAGGTCACTCACCTGGTGTGCTGCTGGAGGTGGGAGAGCTGCCGGAAGGACTTATCACAGTAGGAGCAGTGGTAGGGCTTGACGCCCAGGTGGATGCGCAGGTGCTGGGCCAGGTAGGAGGCGTTGGCAAAGGACTTGGAGCAGTGCGGGCACTTGTGGGGCTTGGCCTCTGTGTGCGACTTGGAGTGGATCTGCATCTCCGACTTGGTGAAAAAGGTCAGCGGGCATACCTTACACCTGCGGAGCAAGAGGCAGGTTCACACGCGGGAAGACCCTCCCAGCCTGTCCATCTCAGGGGAGCTCTTCCACATCAGAGAGACCTTGCACCTGGGACAGTATTTTCCTGTGAGGAGCCCAAGAAGCACAGGCCCACCTGGAAAAGACAGGGAGGGGACAGTCTCCCAGCCTGGGCACCCTTAAATCTGGAGGAGGAAGCTCTTGCCTGGGGGAACATTACAGAGCCCGGGGCATAGGGTTATACCTCATAGGGAAGACAGGCCTGATCCTGGTGAGGCTTTGCCCAGGGCTACATCCCATGGTTCTGGGGAGGAGGCTCTACCACGTGAAGTAGTTCTCAACCAGGCTGCTCATTAGAATCATCTGGGGAGCCTCTAAGAAATACCAACACCTGCCCCACCCTCCACACCCTCTGCCCTCAAAAAATTAACTCAGAATTCCTGGAGATGCAGCCCTGGCATCTGCATTTTCTGAAAGCTCTTCAGGTGATTCTTTAAAATTCTGGTGGTGGTGGTGGTTGTTTGAGACAGAGTCTCACTCTGTCGCCCAGGTTGGAGTGCAGTGGTCCGATCTCAGCTCACTGCAGCCTCTGCCTCCGGAGTTCAAGTTATTCTCTTGCCTCAGCCTCCTGAGTAGCTGGGATTACAGGGGCGCACCACCAGGCCCGGCTAACTTTGTATTTTTTGTACAGATGAGGTTTCACCATGCAGGCCAGGCTGGTCTCAAACTCCTGACCGTAGGTGATCCACCCACCTTGGCCTCCCAAAGTGCTGGTATTACAGGCATGAGCCACCGTGCACGGCCTCTTCAGGTGATTCTAAGGTGGCCAGGGTTGAGAACACTGCTTAAAGGGAGGAGGAAACCGACTCTCACAACCCCAGGCTGTAGGGGCGGCTGCCAGGCACGGGCCACACCTAAGGGTCCAAAGCTCTATTACCCTACCCAGCAGCCCTGCCCGAATCGGGACCCGGGATGTGGGTGGGGCTCTCCAGAAGGCCCCGCCCCTCTGGACCCTAGCCCTGCCCCCTCGGCCCAAAGGGTCCGTTTGAGCCCCACTGCTGGGCTCCTGGAGCAGCCCTGGTTCAAGCCCCAGCCCCAAGCCCACTCGGACCTCATCCCGCCGAGACCCCCACCTGTACGTCTTGCCCTCCTTGGCAGTCTCGCCCGAGGCCAGGATGGGGTAGGGGACTACAAGGACAGGCGGACCCCCCGGGTTCTCCGCCTTGATCTTTTTGCGGCCGCGTTCGGACTTGGGGGGGCCAAGCAGGCCATGGCCCTGGATTGTCTTGATGGAGTCCAGGAGAGGGGGGCTGGTGATCCCTGAGATGAGGGTGGGGGACGAGGCGATGAGGCGGCTCTGGCTGGTGGTGGTGGGTGTGGACGGGGTGCTGGTACCCGTGCCCGTGCCTGTGCCCGCGCTCGACTCAGAAGTGCTCACAGCCGGGGTCCGGGTGGACAGCCCCAGACCTGCGAAGACAGGCGGGTGGGGGTAGGGGTGAGGGGAGCTGCAGAGGCCAGCTCGGCTGCCCACCCAGCTATGTGATTTTGGCAGGCAAGCATCCCCTTAACGTTCATAAGTTGCTACCCAGGGGTAACTAAATGAGACCTTGTGCATGTGTAAGATGCCTTAGGCACCTTAAGATTAAATTGAGTTATATAACAGAGGCACTTTGGAAAAATTCAAACTATAGAAAAAGACTGAGGCACAAAGAAGTTCACTGCTGTCTTATTTATAACAGCAAAATTTTAGAGGCAACTGAAATATGCAACATTAGGAAGGGGTTCGGTAAACAGCGATTAATTGCCTCAGCTGCCCATTGAAAAGGAGGTTATGTTTGTTTAAGCAAACTACATATGTATGCACAGAAAAAATAAGTAGGAGAGAATGTGCCAAAATGGGATATGGATGGTAGACTAGGAGTAATTTTTTTTAAAAAAAAGAAGCTTAACTGTACTTGATTCGACAATGAGAGCTTTAAAAACTTCTGTAGTAAAAGTTATTCTTTTAAAAATGAGAGGACTAGACACATTTATAATATCAACTGAAGCAGATAAAAAGATGAAAATGGTATCTATTGTGTGGTTCTAACTACGTTTTTTTTTTTCTTTTTAAAAAAAAAGCTAAAAATTTGTGCATTGAAAAAGATAATGTCAAGTCAGCAGGAGAATGTTTTGTATCACACACTGGTGGTGGGAGCATACATTTGCAAAGCCTTCATGAAGGGTAGTCTGGCAACAGTCATTAGAATTTAAACATGGCCAAGCACAGTGGCTCACACTTGTAATCCCAACACTTAAAGCGGCTGAGGTAGGAGGATTGCTTGAGCCCAGAAGTTGAAGACCAGCCTGGGCAACATGGCAAAACCCTGTCTCTCTACAAAAATTACAAAAATTAGCTGGGTGTGGTGGCATGTGTCTGTAGTCCCAGCTACTAGGGAGGCTGGGGTGGGAGGATCACTTGAGCCCCTGAGGTGGAGGCTTCAGTGAGCCATAATCACGCCACTGCACTCCAGCCTGGGTAACAGGACAAGACCCTATCTCTTAAAAAATAATAATAATTAATTTAAACAAATTTTAATGTACATAACTTTGGCCGAGTAATTCTACTTCTAGAAATTTACAATAAAGAAATATTCCCACATGAGCACAAAGATGTGTATACAAGTCCATACAAAACTGTGATCAGATAAAATTGAACACAACCTGTTTGTCCTCAGCATGAGCTTTGTAAAGAGCTGTGGTCCACTCTCATTAGGGAGAACTGCACAGCCACTAAAACAAGATCGATGTGATGCAGTGACAGAGAGAGAAGGTCGAAATGTGCTGTCAGGTGAAAAAAGCCAATCACAGACATAGGAGGTCATCTATTTTAAAGAACACACACTCAAACTACATATGTAGTTTGGACAAGATATATGTGCATATGTAAACGCACAGGAATAGATCTGAGAAGAGACACATCAAACTGCTAATTGTGGTTCTCTCTAGGGAAAGAGAAGAATTTTTGGTAAAGGAGATTTTCCTACTTTGTCTATCTGATTCTATATTATTTGAATCTTTTACCTGCTGAATTTATCCATTTTTAACATCTGTGGTTAAAGGACAAAATAAAATAAATTATAAACATGAAAATTCTCACAATAGTAGGATTAAGGCTATTTTTTCTCCTTTCAGCTTATTGGCAATTTCCAAATTTTCTACAATGACTATGTATTACTTTTATAATAAAAAGTGTAATATATATGTTTATGACAGAATGGTGAGTAGGAAAAGCAAGTTAAAACCATGGGTACAGCCCTACCACAAGCTCAGCAAAACACACACGAATACTGAAAAACAAAAAATATGGCAAAGGAAGGAAATGGACCAAGAGCCTCTCTGAGCTGCTGGGTTGGGAGCTGGGGATTATGAATGATTTTTTTGTTGCTAGTTTCTCTTTTTTCCAAATTTCCCTTAATATGCTTATATTACTTTTTTTAATATTACTTTTATAATGGAAAAAATAAATTTAATAAAATCATAGTAACAGGGGATATGCAGAGTGCGGCTGGGGCCTGGATAGGTTTACCAGGCCCTGTAATTCTTGGGTGACTCTGGGAAAAGGCAGGAGAGAAGGAAAGAGGCAGAATCACCTGGCTGGCAGCAGAGGTGACAGGGGAGGAACAAAGGCCCAGCCACTGTGGTCTCCCAAGAAAGCCTATCCACCAGGCTCCAGGGAGAGCCTCCAGTGGCTCCAGCCCCTTGACATTACCCCAGGATGTCCCCCTGGCACCCCAGCCTCAACCTATCCAAGACTTAGCTCACATCTTTCCCCAGCCCTGTTCCTTCTCCAGGGATTTCATCACAAGGGCAGTGGTCCAGGAGTCTCCCTCACCTCCTGCCTCCCCTCACACTCCTACATCCTATCCTCTCGTCTCCCACAATGTATCTCAGATCTGTCCACTTCTCTCTATTCCCACTACCACCGCGTTGCCCAGGTCACCACACTCCTGAAGATCTCCCTGCTTCCATGCTTACCTCCTGACAACCTCTTCTCCACCTAGCAGCCAGACTCCGTTTTCTCAACCCATATCTGAGTGTTTCCTCCCCCACTTAAAAACCTTCAGTGGTTCCCCACTGCCCAAGGGTCAAGTCCAAACTGCTTTGTGGCCTACAGGGCCCTTCTTAATCTGGTCTCTGCTTCCTCGAAGCCTCAGCAGAACTGAGCATCAAAACAGAGTGAAGACACGGGCTCTGGAGCCACACTGCTGGCCTCTGCCTCTTACTAGCTGTAAACCGTGGTTGCACATGGCTTTACCTTTCTCTGCCTCAGTTTCCTCATCTGTTGAATAGAGACATTAAGGTGAACTGCATGAAACTGCTGTTTTTCTAAGTCAAAACGGTCCAGTGTTCCACCTAATACCAACAGCACACACCTCACAGGCTGCTGGGAGTACAACGAACACTGGTGAACAGACACGGGCGCTCTACTGCAGCTAGCTGCCACCATCACTATCATCATCACCATATTCTAGGCCTTCCCACCCCAGACGGTCTGTCCTTCTCTTGCTTCCTACACACATACTCCCTCCGCATGTGCGGTTCCCTCTTCCTGATTTCCCTGGTTTGCTGCCAACTTTTCCTTGCGTTTCGGCTCTTACCCCTCAAATCTGGTCGTTCTCTGGGTTCCCAAAGAATCTCAGGATTTCCAAAGTTCTATATTGGAAACCTAACTTTCCTGGTGAGCCCCATGGGACAGTGACCCGCTCCTGTTGTGTCCACTGCGGGGAGAAGGGTCCTTCCAGTACAGGGTCGTTGGAACTCCGGTGCTGTGGCTCGTCGGGGCCATCCCCGCCACCCCAAGCTTTGCGCCCTACCCCCAGGCCCAGCCCACCCTGCTCTCACCTAGCAGGGTCCCATCCTCACCAAGTCCCCTCTACGCCCGCCCCCTCCCACCCAGTCCTCCCCGGCCCCGCCCACTCGCCGGCCCCGCCCGCGCCGCCTACCTGTGACGGTGCTGGTGGCCGGCCGCGCGTGCAGCGCCACGTCGGGCTGCGGCACCGCCTGCGGATGCAGCCCCGGCACCTGCTGCAGCTTGGGCAGCGACATGACGGCCTGGCTGCTCTCCGCGGGCGCCGGCGGCACTAGCAGCGGCTGCTGCGACGAGGCCGACGTGGGCGGCAGGTGAGGCGGCCTGATCTTCTCCGCCATCAGCTGCTCCTTGATCTTGTTAATCAGGACCAGGTTGTCCAGCTGCGGGCGTAAGACGACGGGCTGAGGAGGTCTGGACCGCGTCCCGCGCCTTCCCCAGGCCCGCTGGTCCACCCGCGCCCCTCGCTCCTCACCCCTCGCCCCACAAGGCACAGCCAAAACCCAGGGCGAAGCGAAGCAGCTCCAAGGAGGGTAGGGCATCCGGAGGGGCGACGTCAGTCTTACCTGGCTGGGCATGGTGGGAGGAGGGGGCCAGAAGTAGGGGTTGTTAAATCGAGGCTCGGCCATCCTGCGGGAAGAGAGCGACTGTCACCGGGAAGAGAGCCCTCCCCACAGACTGGGGCGAGCACCCCTTAGCTGCGCCCACTCAAGTCGGGGCCAGTGTCTGGGATCCATGTCCCCATGGGTCCCCCCGCTTCACAGCACAGCAGGCCTCCCACCTGGCCCAGGGAGTCACATCTCCAGGCTGAAAAACCTGGAATTGAGTGACACCCCCTGCTTAATGGGCCCCACAGGGCAAACGTCACATCCAGACTGGAGTACTCTCGACCAGCTCCCACCCCTGTCACCCCAATGCTGGCCAACCAATCTCCATCCCCCAGGAGGGCCCCAGGCTACTGTGCCAACCCCATGCGTTCCACACTGAAGGGCCCCCGAGTCCAGAGACAAACTGGGGCGGACTGGAGCAAATTTGTAAATGCCCATCCCTGATCCCTGCCCTTCTGCCCCCTGTCCCTTTGAGTACAGACATCCTTCTCAAAATCAGGGGGCAACATGGGGTCACCAGATATAGCCTTTCTGAGGGGCAGTCTGGCAGGACAATTTACAGTGACCCAAATGATTATTGCCTTTTGACTCAAGAAACTGTACTTCTGGAAGGTTATCTTCAAGAAACAGGCCACGTGTGGTTGTTCAATGCCACGTGCAACACCTGGCCCACGACGATGTGGATGAGAACGCTGTGGTCACGGAGGGGCCGAAGAGGCCTGAAGCTAGGGCAGTCTGGGGCTCTTTGGTAAAAGTGTGTGACAGACTGGTGGCCCTCACCTCTGGCAAGTTCCATGGCAGGCCTGTGCGGTTAGAAGGCCTTTTCAACCAGGGCAGTATGAAGGATGGGCCTTCAGGGCTATCTCAGTCTTCCAGAAGGTTTGTCTTCCTGCGACCCTAGAGTAAGTCAAGAAGTGACTTACAGGGACCATGTCTCACAGAGGGTTTCCATTAAGCCTTGCTCCCTGTCAAGTTTCTCTTCTCTCTCTCTTATGGAAATCACTTGCCTACCTGGTATCGTTGCTTAAATGAAATTGTTTATTTTGACAGGAAAGACCAAAATGAAGCACTTTCAACCTCTTTTCCTCATCCTATGAGCGTGAAAAGCCCCTATTGGAATGGTAGCTATAAGGTTTCGAGAGAAAACCCTCGATAAGGACACGATCTAATCTCAATATTTTAAGAAAGAAATTTTAGATGAATTATCTCTTGTGATCTTTACTTGAAAGTAGGCACAAGAGGTATTATTATACCATTTTATCAGTGAAGAAACTGAGGCTCAGAGAGAAGGGAAGGAGGAAACCTGTCCAAGGCCACAAGGCGAAGGTGCCACAGTCAAAACTAGAAATCAGATTTGCTCAAGCTGGTTCCTCTGGGGAATTTGCTTTGCAAACCCTAGTCTTTGGTAGAGCAAATGCCCATATGCAAATGGCTCAGTATCTATAGGCAAACGTCCTTACCCCTCACTCCCAGCCTGAGGGCCAGTTTGGGTCGGAGCACCCTCCTGAGGCGGCTGGGGCAGCTCCTGCCCTCCATCAGCCCTCCTGCTCCTCCACCCACAGGCACCAAGATGCCCTTCCCTCTGCCCACCCATCCCTTACAGCCCAACACAAGAAGTACTTCCTGCCTGGAGTTCTCCCTGAATGCTCCAGACCCCTGGGACTTCTCCTTTCCCAGAACAAACTCAAAACAATAATTACAGTGAGGAGGCTGCAAGTTACCAAGTGTCTCTCTTGTGCCAGGCACAATGACACTGAAAGGCAGGTAGGTACTCTTATCATTCCCATTTTACAACTCAGGACACTGAATTCAGAGAGGTGGAGTGACTTATTCAAGGTCACACAGCAAGTAAGCAGAGAGCTGAGATTCCCACTCTAATCCGCCTGACTCCAAAGTCTAGTTCATCAGTCCCTTACCTATTCAGGGGAATGACAAAGCATCCTGACCACAGGCTTGTGAATAAGCCCTACCTTAGGATGACATGGCTGCGACCCCACAGGTGAGCACCTGCTCACACAGCAGTCTCAGGACCTGTCCCAACCCTGCTGTTGTCCACAGGGAGAAATATGGAGGCGACTGAGATGTAAAGCCAGGGTAAAGAGGCTCCACGGCTAGGGGCAGGGAGCATGGACATTGGATACACCTGTCTTGTTCATCTGGGTATCCCCAGCACCGAGGCCCAAAGGTTATCAATAATGTGAGTTGCATAATGAAATGAATAAATGAAGTAATAATAATCAGAATGATTTTAAAGACAATCCCATACAATTATCTAGCACTGCTCACAGTTTACAAAGCTCTTCTGTGCCCACCAGCATTCTCATTAGAACCTCAGGAGGATGGCAAGCAAGGAAGAATTTTCACTCTCATTTCACGGAGGAAGAAACGAGGGCACCAGGAGGGAGGCACCTTGCTCAGGCCACATGCATGAGAAACAGGAAGCAGCACGGTGCTGTGATGCTGGATGCTAGCTCTCTAAGCCTCAGGTTTCCTCCTCTGTAAAATGGGGTGAAACAGGCTACCTTGCCTCACTCCGGCCCTGGCCCAGGACTCTGCCCACTGCACCTCGCTGCTTCTCAGACAGTTCTAGGAGATCCGTCTTTTCCTCCTCTTCAGTTCAGTTCAGTGCCAAGTTCAGAGCCACTACACTGGTCAGGGGGCCATGGGAAGAGGGGGCCTTGCCCAGGGTACCACAGCTGGCATAGAACATCCTCTCTGCCACTTATCAGACCCCTGGTCAGGCAGGGGCCACCCCTCACCCTAGTTGGGCCCCAGATCACTTCATCTGATCCACACCACCTCTGCCTGATTTCTCTGCATCATTTTCTGGCTGGTTCTAAGTAATGATTCAGTCAGTGACCCTAGTCCTGGTGTCCACCTACTGTGTGACAGGCACAGGGAAGACAGGGCAGGGGCCAAACATTTCCTGAGCTCTTCCTGCGTGTCACACGCATTGCATCTCATGTGAGACTCCCAACATGCCTTTGAGGTGGGTATCCCCTGTGCAGCCCTGGGACCTGGACAAGAGGGTGGGCCCTGGCGAGAGGTGAGGGAGGAAGGTAGCCAGGGCCAGGCCAAGCCATTCAGATCTTGCCTAAGGGAGGGGCTTGAAGCCAGAAAGAGATATGGTCAGATGTGTGTTCAGGACAGAGGGACAAGGCAGAAGGACATTCTTGGAAGAGGTCACAGCTTGAGCAAAGGCGTGGAGATGTGAAAGCACAAGGCAGGCTTGGGATAGTGAACAGCACCCACGGGCACTAAAGAGAGCTGCAGAGCAGAGAGGTGGGGAGACACAGGGCACTGAATGCCACACTAAGATGTTGGGTTGGAATGCTGGTGGTGAGAAGGCGGCAGGAAGCATGCTGGGCCAGGGGAGCAGTGACGCGGAGGTGACTATCTGAGGACCTGGTGAGGGCTGGGGGTGGAGACAGAGCAGCCACCCGGGGGTTGAGTGTGCATGCTAGAATGGGCAGAGGAAACACGCTGGTGGCCAGGCCTCAAGCACGACAAAAGCCAAGACTCTCTACTGTCAGCCCCAAGACACAGGGCTGATCCTCACAGGGGAGCAAATGTCATTTTGTTTCTCTTATTCTAAAAGGTGAAAAACAGCGGATGGACGGATGAATGAAACACCCCTTCCAAAATACGGCCTGCTGATGGCAGCTGGCCCATCTATCAATCTGTCCATCCATTCATACTGGACAAATCCTCTGGGCCAAACTGGGACCAGTGCTGGGGAGCCTTAGCCAACTGGAAAGAACTCGGCCCTCCCCGAGCCCCAAGCTAAGTGGAGGAAGCAGACAAGTGGCCCACAAGCTTCTGCAAAGAACTCCGACCTATGAGACCACCTACACAGCACAGTAGCCGCCCTGAGGTCAAAGCTTATGGGCCACATTCCAGTCCTGTCCTCCATGGCCTCCCTTCCACCTGGCCCCTCGGAGAAGGCCTGTGTGCCATGACACCTGGCTCCTCACTTTCTCAGCCTCCTTTATAGTCCCTAGCCTCTCTTCCCCACCAATTCAGCTCCTCAGGATAGAGTGGGAGCTCCCTCTCTCCCACCAGCCTCAGTTCCTGGGTGGCCCAACCATTTTAGAATCTAAAGACCAGCCAAGCCCGAAGTCCCCACCTCCAGCTAGGCCTCTCCCTGACAGTCCCTTTGGCCGACTCCTGGGCTGCTCAGACTCTGCGGGCCTGAGCTGGACTTGGTCTTTCCCTATGCCATGCACCTGGTCTGGTCATCCCCCCCTCACAGTGGGACATCCCCATCTGCCCAGATGCTCCTGCAGACACACAGTGATCTACCACACACCTGCCCAGATGCTCCTGCAGACACACAGTGATCTACCACACATCTGCCCAGATGCTCCTGCAGACACACAGTGATCTACCACACATCTGCCCAGATGCTCCTGCAGACACACAGTGATCTACCGCACACCTGCCCAGATGCTCCTGGAGACACACAGTGATCTACCGCACACCTGCCCAGGTGCTCCTGCAGACACACAGTGATCTACCACACTTGCCCTCCCTCCCCACCCACCTCAGACCCATCTCAGCCATGTCTTCAGGATTCCAGTTCCAAAGTCTCTCTCAAGCCCACCCACTCTTCTCCAACAGTCCCAGCCACTGTTGCCTCACCGGGACTGTGGAACAGCCCGCTCTGTTTGCAGCCCAACATACCCGGGTCCCAATCTTGACTCCAACTCACCAGCTGTGTGATCTTGGGCAAGGCACTTGCTCCTACCCCCTATGGAAGGGATTAGCAGCCCAGAGCCAGGGACCTGACCCAGCCTGGAGAGGATCAGGGAGGACTTCCCAGGGGAGGTGATGCCTGCCTTGGGTCTTAAAGGATGAGTGGGAGTTAGCTAGGCAGAGGAGGGGTGGGAGCATTCCCAGCAGAAGCAACAGCTTGAGCAAAGGCCCCCCAGGCGAGGAGCCCAACAGTGTGTGAGGGGAGCCACGAATGTTCGGTGTTGCCTGGCAGATGGGAGATCAGGCTGGAACCAGCAGCTGGGGCCAGACCTAAAAGGCTGCTCCCTGATTCCTAGGCCTGAAGGCTGGACTTGAAGCAGTAGGTGATGGGACAGAATCTGTGGTTGAGAAAGGCCCCTCTGAGTGCCTAGTGTAGAGGGGACTAGAAAGGCCAGGAGAAGAGGCAGCGGGAAGCCCCTGGAGAGCAGAGCAGAGAGGCAGGGGCTGCGCCTGGGCCAGGGAGGAGGGCGGCCTAAGAGGCCTGGAGCTGGAGGCCAAGGAAGCATGCAAAGTACCCCCCACAGTGGAGCCCAGGGGGCCCACTGTATACCAATGCTGACAAACACAGCCATAGGAACATGCGGACAGACAGCACCAAACCCAGACACACATGACAGATACAGACCTGTGGCCCCAAACATGGACTGATGGGGACCCAGCAGCTGCCGTGAGGAGGAACCCACAGCCACCACGACACAGGAGGCCACTACAGGAGGGTAAGCACACACCTCCCCCAGGGCAGACCCAGAGCGGGGCAGTAGGAGCACTCAGGGAAGAACACAATGCTTTAATCCCCCAAAGAACAAACCCTCATTGACAGAGTGCAACCTGGAATCACAAGCTCCTTACCTAGAGTGTCCTTTCCCACTTGGTGAACTTCTACTCATCCTTCAAGACCCAGCTCAAGTGTTCCCTCTTCTACGGAGCTTTCCCTGAACCCCCAGCCAGTCACTTCCTCTGTGTTCCCAACAGCACCTTGTATATGGGAATAACAATAACAATAATAACAATAATAATAGTAATAAAGTGCCAGCTACCATTGATTTTAACATCTATGTGTTGAATATGTCATGATTCATGTCACTGAATCTTCCCAGTGACTCTGTGAGATGCACAATTAACAGAAGAAAGTGCAGCACAGAGAGATCGACCAACTTGCCCCAAATCACACAGCTAGTAAGTGATGGAGTTAGGATGCCCAGCACTGAGCCAGCACTACAGGGCCAACTGCACTCCAGGGCAGTTATATTTTCCCGGGTGTCCTCCCCACCAGACTTCAAACTCTTCACAAGTAGGGTTGGTGCTCATTCATTTCTGCCAGCCTCTAGCCCAAGGTGGCCACTTCCAATGGACTGGGGACTGTGTCAGGATATTTTATAGCCATTATTTTACTCTCACAATAGACCTATTGTACAGCTGAGGAAATTGAGGTCCAGAGAGGTTAAGCAAGTTGCCTTAGGTCACAGAGCTGAGTCTGAACTTGAAACTGGGTCTGTTTATCACCCTGTCCCAGAAGGGTATCTCTGAGGCCAGCCCAGCAAGTTCCACAGAGGGGAACTGAGGGAGGGGGTACTGAGGAAGGGGTACATCAGGTGCCAGGCCCTGCCACCTGGAGACTTTCAGACCTAGACAAATGGACACAAAGAGGACAGGCAGCCCAGGGGGAATGTCACGAGACTCACCCACTGCAAGGCAGAGGGGTTCAGTAAAGCAACTTATGGCCACCCCCCACCTCCTGCCCCAGCCCAACACACAGACATTAAAAAGTGAGATTTGCTTGGCTGGGCTGGGCATGGTTCATGCCTATAATCCCAGCACTTTGGGAGGCTGAGGCAGAAGAATCGCTTAAGCCCAGGAGTTTGAGGCTGCAGTGAGCCATGATCACACCACTGCACTCAAGCCTGGGTGACAGAGTGAGAACCTGTCTTTAAAAAGAAGAGACTTTGCCCAGACCCCAAGGCCACATGGGAACTAGCTCCTCACAAAGCAAATGCGAGAGAGCAGGACCCAAAACTGTCCGGATACTATGATTACAAAGGAGGCAAAAATAAAAACCTGCGTCAGAAAAAGAAAGCTTCAGGGAGCCACACCCAGAGGGAGGCTGGGAGCAAGGCAGGAGGCAGCTGGGGCCAATCTTGGTCTTTGTCTTTGTTTCTCTGATTTCCAAATTCTCTGTAATGCTGTTCCGTTTCTTAACAAAAACAATAAATTTATTCTTAAAAAATGAACGAAAGTAGTTGGTAGCCCAGTGCGGGGAACAGATGGAGGGTCCAGAGGCATGGGGCAGTGGGAGGTCAGCGTCAGCTGCTGGTGGGCAGGCAGTTGACTGTTGCACGCCAGGCCCTGCACAGCCCCAGCCTCAAAGCACGCATGACTTGGAGGGTGGGTGTCAGGAAGGGCTACCTGGAAGAGGTGGCATTCCATCTGCACCATGAAGCTGATTAGGATCCTACAGGGTGGGGAGAGAAGAGGGTCTGCACCACCTCCCCTGCCCTGATACAGGCCCCCTTCAGCTCTGGCCTCAGCTATTGTAAGAGCCTCCTCACAGGTTCCCCCCCTCCTCCATCCTCCACTCCATTACTGCAGTCACTGTAATTTTAATAAAATAAAAGATCCCAACCCTACCCTTCTTAGGACCCTCCATAGCTCCCTACTTCCCTCCAGACAATGTCTGGATTGCTTAAGCCTTACGTGTACGGCCCCTGCCGATCTCTCTGGCTGTTCCACTTTGCACTGCACAGCCAGACTGAGCATCTCCCAGTTCCCCCAGGGCTCTGCTTCCCTTCTCACCTTCCACAGGCTGCATCCTCTCCCTGGTATTCTCTGCCCTCCCCATTTCACTAGTGAATTCCAATGCATCCCTCAGGCCACAGCTTACAGGCCACCTCTTCCTGGAAGCAATCGGGGACTACTCTGCCTCCATGCCCGGGCTGCACTGCGTGCTCTCCTCACTGCTCCCTTTGTACCCTGCATTTCCATCATCAGAACCTCTCTCACCCCATGTTCTGTTTGCTCATCCATCTCTGCTGCCAGACATGCGCTCCGTTGGGGAGGGATCATGGCTGAATCATTTATCTTTTAAACCCTGCACAGTATCTGACAAAGGTTTGGATTAATTAATCAATTACTTAATAATCAGGTGGGGGGAACTGAAAGGGCTGTGGCCTGGATAGAAGGAAGCCCCCTCCCCCTCCTCCGAGTCCCCTCCACCCACTCTGGCACTGTGCTGTCCCTCTCTGTTACACTGTTCACTATTTCCTGTATCTAAGTCCTGTCTTCCTAATTGACCCCAGAAGGGGCTATGTGTGTTCTCTAAAGACTAGCCGATCCAAAAAGGATGTTAACAGCTAATAAACACAGAAAATGATTCTGCTTCCATAGCAGTGAAAATTCAATGAGTTTAACCTATCAAAATAGCAGTAAGAAATAAGAAAATGCTAACACCCAATACTGGTGAGGGTATGGTGAAATTGGCACGCTCATGTATTATTGGTGGGAGTGTAAATTGTAACAATCATTTCTGAAAACAATCTGGCATGAATTTGTCAAGAGCTCTAAAAATGTCCAAACTTCCTGGCCTAGTGATCCCATTCTTGGTCATCCATCCCTAGAAAAATAGAGAAAAAGTTATATGTACAAAGCTGTTTGCATCAGTGGTTTTTTACAACAGCAAAAACCTGAAACAGCCAAAATTTTAAATAGGTTCTGTGTAAGTCATGTTACTTGGTGACACAGTCTATGGTCGTTAATAACAGCTAATGTTACTGGCCTTGTAATGACTCATTTAACACTCACATTGGCCTGTCAGGAACTGAAGGCACAGAGAGATCAGCAAATTTGCCCAAAGTCAAGCAGTTAAGTGTAGGATTTGAATACAGACAATCAGGCCCTAAAGCCCATCCTCTCCACCCTGACACTGGATCCATTAAAAGGAAGGATTGAAACCACTCTGCAGTCATTTAAAAAAACACTTGTGATAGGGGGGAAATGGGAAGTTTTTTTTAAAACTGCATGTATAGATAGAGCAAGGATATCTATATGAAAACTGGGTGCTGAGAGAAAAGAGGGGAAGAAACACCAAAAGGCTAACAGTGGTGATGTTTCTGGCTTGGAGCAGGGGCAGAGATGAGGTGGGTTTTTACTTATTTCATATCCCTGTTTTCTAATTTTTCTCCATGTCACAGCTAATGAGACAATAGGCCTGGAAGAGTATTGTTATGTGACTTTTTAAGGGAATGTTTTTAATAAAACCAAAAGTTAAGCAAGGTATGACAAAGCAAGATACTCCAAACTCCAGCCCACAGCCCCACATAGGATTCTGGCCTAAGGCCCTGCAAGTTTACCCAGGAGAGTGGGGCTCAGGGAGGGACAGGGGCCTGCTCAAAGTCCCACAGCAAAAGCCTCCAGCCCCACCCATGACAGCAGTGGGTGGGGGAGAGCAGATACGAAGGGACTCCTGGTCCCATCCGGGGCCCCAGCAGGGAGGACCAAGCTGAAGGAGAGCCTGCCCAGGGCACTAAGTCTACCGCTTGAAATCCTTCTTGGATTCCCATCATTTTTGGGGTACAGTTCAAACTCCACAGTCTGATGCTCAGGCTTTCACCAAGAAGGTCCCCTGGCCACACTCATCTCACCAGGTGTGCCCCTTGGCACCATCCCTCCAGCATCAGGGCCCCCAGAACAAGGTGACCTGATGCGCCACGGCTCTGCACAGGCTGAGCCCCTCCACCTGGGGGCCATACCTCCCAGCTGGAACCCTGCCTTCAAAACTCTGCTCAGCTGGCACTGCCTTGGGGAACTGTCTGGTTATCTGGTTATTTGTCCAGTCCCTCAAGTAGACTGTGGGCTCCCCAAAAGCAGGGCTTGGTCTGGTTCTTAGTTACAACCCCTACCCCAGCATAGCCCTACAGCTCACCCAGGTCTCCACTCCTGTCTCAACTTAAAGGTCACTTTTGATGTTTCCCACATAGGAATTGGGCTACCCTGGTATACATTCCCATGGTCCTCTGCCTTCTCCCTGTCCCACCTTTGTATTAATACCATGCCTCTAAATATGCCTTAGGCCTGTCTCCCCATCAGCCATCACTGCTGCAGCCCCAGAGCCCAGCGCCAGCCATGCAGTAGGGCCTCAAGTGTCTAGTATACACTGGGTATTCAACAGATGTTCACTGAGGGCATTGATGAGGAGGGGTTTTTCCATGTGAGCCGTAAAGACGTGGGAGTTTACCAGGAGAGCCACTGCGGCAGAAGGGCAGCGTGTGCAGAGGCTGGAAAACTGTTAACTCCCTGGGACAGCAAAGGTTTCTCAAACATAATCCCTGTCCCCAGAGAGGGGCAACAGCTACTGCTGCAGTCGGGCTGGGAGGGAAGGGAGGGTAGTGGCAGCATCCTCAGGAGGGTGAACTCATCTCACTGTGGGAAGAACAGACTTCAGGCAGGTGGGACTTACTGAAGGGGGAAGGGGAAATTGCAAGAGGGAGATGCCAGAGGAGAGCATGGCAGGTGGCAAGAACTGCACGTGCAAAGGCCCCGAGGCAGGAAAGCACACGGCATCACGTGGGTCAGGGGTATAGCGCAGGAATTCACAAGGGAAGAAGGGTGGGGTGGCTGGAGCCATTCGTAAAGGACTAGAGTTCCAGGCTAAGGTGCTCTGGTGAAAGAACATGGAGGGGGACGTGGGAGGTCCCTGAGCAAGAGAGGGCCATGGCCAAGGTCTTCAATGGACAAGCTGTTATGGGGCCAGAAGGATGGCCTGGAGGGGTAAGCAGATGGTCTAGGAGAGGGAAACTGAGGCTTCCCCTCTTTCAGGCTCCTGAGACATGCTCGAAGTTTGCCTCCCATGGCCCCTCTGCCCTCTGCCACTCCATGCAGCTAGAACCCTGAGCCGCAGATGCTGCACCCCACCCCACCCTCAAGACCTTGGCTAGGCCTGGCCAGCCCCAGAAACACACTCCTGGGAACTTCCTTCCCTGGAAGCAAAGAGGCTCCCAGGGTCCTGGATCCAATTAGGCTGGGTTTCCGCAGCCCCATGGGGCTGGGAAGGGCTGTTTTCATTGTGACAGCAGGGTTGATCAGAGCGGGAGGGTTTGCTGTCTGTGCCCAGGTCAGTGGGAGCTGGGAGCCTGCCCCTTCTCCTCACTGTCCCTCCCCCTCCCCAACACCCTCACCCTCTCGGCCCCCCATTCCCACCTCTAGCTACCCAGAGACACCCAGGGTGGTTGACCCTCTCTAGTAGCCTCAGTGCCCTTATCTAGGGAAGGGGCCATGACACCCTCTCAGTTCTGAGAGAATGTTCTACAGGCTTGGAACACATCCCCCTCCCTACTTCTGTTTCTCCTGGGGACCCCCAGCTCCTATCCCTTCTGCTGGTGTGAAATGATGGTAATAATAATAGTTGCTTCCTCCATGCCAGGCACCTTAAGATACTTTACAAGCATTTCTCACTCTGGCTCCTAACGACCCCATGAGGTAGATGCTGTGAGTGTTTTGAAATATAACATATATTCAGAAAGATGCTTAGAACATGAACAAACAGCTTAATGACTTATAAAGCAAGTATCAGGAGACTTAAGAAGCCCTCACCCCGGGTCCTTTCTCAATTTCAGTCCCCATGTGTCCTCCAAGCTTCTCTGGTCATCACTTCTTTGGGGTCAGGAATGAGGCTCAGAGAGGTAACTAACCTGCCCAAGGCCATGCATCTGGTGCAGGCAGAGGTAACAGAACACTCTGGCAAGTCCATTTTCTCTCTGGGCCTCTTTTTCTGCCTCTGTAAGGTGAAGGGGTTCAACCAAATCATAGCCTGGGCTCCTGGACCCTTAAAGGGGAATGTGACAGCTCGAGGGTTAAAAGTCTGGATTCTGGAGGCAGACAGTCCCAGCCCAAGCCCTTGGGATTGTTACCAACATCTCCAAGCCTCAATTTTCTCATCTGTAAACTGGGGATGATCATGGTATCTCCATGGGTTGTACGGAGGACTAAGTGAGCTAATATGGATAAAATCTTTCGAACACTGCCTGACACACAGTGAGGACTCCTGAACAGTCAGCTGCCGTTGCTGTTGCTAGGTTCTCCAAGGCCTAAGGGAGTTTTTCCCAACATTCCAAAGACCCACATGGAAATCTGACCAGCCAGTGATGCCTTCTGGGGGGTGGGGAGTGGCAGTAGCTCTGGGCGGCCTTCAGGACCCACAGGGACCATTCTTTTGACTGGCAAAGATCCAGGTCTGAGATTCACTGAAAACAAGAAAGCCAACTGCTGGGCCCTGGCTCTGGCCCGGCCCCCAGGAGCTTCTGAGACAGGTCTCAGGGGTCCTGGACAGGGAACCCCTGGCAGGTAGTCAAGCCTGCTTCCCTGCTATATCCCAGGACCTCCAGGGCAGGCAGCCTGTGAGGCAGGCCAAATAGGCCTCCAGCTGGGGTGCAGGCCAGCAGACAGAACGGGCCCCAAGCGGGCCACAGCAGCAAAGGGAGGGCTGGGCTGGGCTGGGGAGAGAAAGGAGTGGGGAGGGTATGGGGTGGACAAATGGCTCTCGGGGAACAGGCCAGGGAAGACTGGCTACAGGCCCCACCAGACTCAGCCTCACCTGCTGCCTCATCCCCTGCACCTTCCCTAGGTCCCAGTGCCACCACCTTCTCCTTGTCCCTGGATTTCTCACCTTGGGGCCTCCACCCAGGCCATTCCCTCTGCCTCTCCCCCATCATCAGTCATCACAGTGACCAAAATCTCTAATCTTAATCATCATGTGGCCAGGCACCGTGGCTCATGCGTGTTATCCCAGCACTTTGGGAGGCTGAGGTGGGTGATCACCTGAGGTCAGGAGTTTGACACCAGCTTGACCAACATGGCAAAACCCCATCTCTACTAAAAATACAAAAATTAGCCGGGTATGGTGGCACACGCCTATAATCCCAGCTACTCTGGAGGCTGAGGCAGGAGAATTGCTTAAGCCTGGGAGGTGGAGGTTGCAGTGAGCCAAGACTGTGCACTGCAGTCCAGCCTGGGTGACAGAGACTCCATCTCAAAAAAACAAAAAATCATCATCATCATTTGTGTGATCTTTTTTACAGTGCCTGTCTACCTCCGCTAGGGCAGGGACCTATATACATCAGTTTTCCTCCCCACTATCCCCAGCATCTAGCACAAGGCCTGGATATAGTAAATGCTCAAGAAATACTAGTGAATGAAGGCAGGAGATGGAAATGAGCTGCCGGCTCCACCATTTCCAGCGGATCTAGGCCAGGTGTGGGTGCAGGCGTGAGTGCAAGGGTGTGTATGAGACATGCTGCGCAAGGCCTAGAAATTGAGGCTATCTTATCTCAAGTGTAAACGAGTGTGCGCATGCAAGACTCATCTACATGTAAAAACACACGTGTGCACAAGGAGGCCTGAGTGAGCAGAGCTGTGTTCAGATGAACACCATGCGTGTGGGAGAATGTGCAGATATCAAGCATGTGGCTGAGTGCTGTTTCCCAGGAGAGTGCACTTTGGTATGTGGTCCTACCAGTGGCAAGAGAGCATGCATGTGCTCCTGTGTGATGTGTGTACCGTGTGTGCATGCACACTCCAGCAGACATGCTTCCTGAACTCCTGGCTCCTAGGGGTCCAGTTTAGGACATCTGTGGTGGTATTTCTGAAATAGCAGAGGAGTGCTCCACATTGGCAAGGATGGTGCAGGAGGTAGGGTCGAGGTGGTCATGGAAAAGCCAATAGTGTGAATATGTATGAATGTATTTGAGTGTGTTGAAGGGTTGTGCCCCCTCTCAGGCAGGTGCACCCCCACAGAGCCGCAGAACCTGGAATGGCTGCCTAGACTGTTCCCTTAAGAATCCTAAAGCTGGCCGGGCGTGGTGGCTCACACCTGTAATCCCAGCACTTTGGGAGGCCGAGGCAGGCGGATCACGAGGTCAGGAGATCGAGACCATCCTGGCTAACTACGGTGAAACCCCGTCTCTACTAAAAATACAAAAAAAAATTAGCTGGGTGTGGTGGCGGGCGCCTGTAGTCCCAGCTACTCGGGAGGTTGAGGCAGGAGAAAGGCATGAACCCGGGAGGCGGAGCTTACAGTGAGCTGAGATCGCGCTACTGCACTCCAGCCTGGGCAACAGAGCGAGATTTCATCTCAAAAAAAAAAAAAAAAAAGAATCCTAAAGCCTTTGCCCAAAGTTCAGAAAGGGACCCAGATGGTGGAGACCCCACCAACGGTATCCTTGTGGCCACATGGATGAGGCAGGGAACAAAGCAGGACCTCTTAGTCCCCAAAGTCAAATTCCTCAGCCTTCCCTACACACCTTATCCACTAAAGACACTATTCAGCCACCTCCCCCAAATTCCAGCCACCTCCAAAGCCTAGTTCCAGCCCCGGTTCTAGAAAGCCATCCCCATCACCATGGCCCCAACCCACTCTCAATGCAGCTGGCTTCCTCAATCTCCCCCCAAGTGCCAGGTGCACCCTGTGCATCCAAAAATGTTGCCCCCATTGTACAGGGGTTGCTTCTCCACTAGAGAAGGAGCAGCTGTCCCATCGAGTGCTTTCCCCTGCCTTTGAACCCCAAAGCAGATACTGTGGCAGCCTGTTGGCCTCTGGGGAGCAGACAGAGATGCACATGGCCTTGGACAAGGCCTGCTCCTCTCCTTTCCTACTTCAATTTCCCCAACGGGTAGAACGAAGTTTGGCTAGATAATCTGGGACATCCACCTCACTCCTAATAGTGCATGATTTTAGACCTCACATGATTCTCCAAGAATTGCACGTATAAATGTCATCAGATACACACTTTATTGGAGAGATAACAGTGTCTCCTTTTCCTGAGTACACCAAGCCTGACCAATTACCCCGGATGAGTGCCGAGCACCAGGCTAGAGAGAGAGGAACTCAGAAATCCTGAGGGTTCATGTGGTCTTTGTGCATCAATTCATTCATTCTTACATTCAACAATGCACTGAGGCTGTCTGCCTTTCTTCCTACAACCCAGTGGGAAGAAAGAGGCTACTGAAACCAGGAATCCACAAGGTCAAAGGCACTGGGAAACCATGACACTAACATCACTTCCCAGGCGTTACACACAAGGGAGGTGCAGCACTTTACACATTGTAAAGAAGAAAATCTTACTAGCGATGAGAACTTTCTGACAACAGGAAGCTAGGTGGCTGGTTAGGAGGGAGCTCACTGGAGGGGGGTTTAGGCACAGACCAGAGGCCCTTTTGACAAGGGTGTGGGAAAGGGATTCCTGCTCTGTGCAAGGGTCAAGTGAGGTTGGGCTTCCCCTCAACAGTTGAGGGATTCTAAGGAGTCCCAGAGTGCTAGGTTCAAATCCTAGCAACTGCTCCATGATACCTAAGTATCTCTGTGCCTCAGCTTCCTCACCTGTAACTATGTTAATATTTATAAAGGCTTTTAGAACATGGCGTGGCACAAATTGAGCACTCTGTGATGCTAAATAAGGCAGTGAAAGTCCACTTTGTAAGATTCTAAACCTAAGACTGGATCATGCTATCATGCTAAGATTCCAAGTGTCAAAGGTTCTGAGCTGGAAAGCTTCTCAGATGCTAAAGCTCTGAGATTGGAAGAGACTTGGATTCTTAGATTCCATGATTTAATCATCTCATTATTTCCTAACAACAGCCCTGAGTCTCCCGGAGGGAGAAGGAGAAGACAGCCCTCGGTGTAACTTTATCTCCCAGGCAATGCACTGCCACACCTGGACTTCCTAGCATTTCCTCACCTCTACAAAAGCCCCAGCCACGCCACACCAGAACCACCTGCTCACTCACACGCATGGCACTTCAGCATGTTCTAGTGGTGTAGACAGGCAAGAAGTGTGAATAAATACATGAGAGGGTTTCAGATACTGGTGAGAGCCACAAGAGAAAAGAAAAAGCGGCTGATGTGAGAGAGTGAGAGTAGGAAGCTATTTTAGAGCAAGTGATCCAAGCAGACCCTCTGAGGAGGTAACATTCAAGTAGAAACCTGTGAAACAAGAAGGTGCCAGTCATGTAAACACTCAGGGAAAAGCTGTCCTGGTGGGGAAATGTGCAAAGGCCCTGCCACCAGGCTTTGTGAATTCAAGGTGCGGAACGAAACTAGTGTGTGGCTGGAGGTGGCGATGGGATGCGGGGAGCCAAGGTTGAGAGGTGGGCAGAGCCTGGACTATTAAGGGCCTTGTAGGTCCAGAAAGTACTTTGGATATTTTGTCTTCTAAATGTCTAGGAAACATTAGAAGAGTTTCAGCAGGGGAATGACAAAGCAGACCAGGGCTTGCAGGGTGCCCAGGTCATGTGCCTCATTCTGAAACCACCATCGCCATTCTCAAAATCATGGCAGGGCCTAGGACAGTAATCAGCAATCCTTATAACTCAGTGGGTACATACTGAGCTCCCACCACATGCCTGGCCAAGACGGGGAGACATGTCATACACTGTCTTGATATCCCAACAACCCATGAGAGATTCACAGAAAGTACCCCATTTTAGGGTTGAGGAAACTGAGGCTCAGAAAGGGAAAGAATGTGCTCAAAGTCACAGAAGCCATGTGACACAATGGGACCTAATCTCAGGACCCAGGTCTACCACTATGAAGGTTTATGGGACTCCTTTGGTGTTTTCAAGACTTCCATTCTCTGAGAGCCCTCCCCTGGGGACTCATGGAGGTGCCCAGCGAACACTGCCCTGGCTAGGGCTTCATGCACCTGCAGTCTCACCCCTTCTTCCTTGTTGGCTTTAGAGCCCTGGAGGACTACACTTGTATCTCACATGTCTGTGCAGTGTGGGCTGGGTGAGCTAAGGACTGCATAGAAGACCAGATGGGTAGATTACTGAGATGACTAACCAATAAACTAATTAATGGATAATGAAAAAATAAAGGAATGATCTGGCAACAAATGAATGAATAAAATAGCCCGTGGCAGAAGAAGGAACGAATGGCTCCTCATTTTACAGAGGGACAAGGCAGAAAAGTGTCTGCCCAGGGAAGGGCTAGGGCCAGCCTGGCTTCAGACCCAGTCCCCACCTCACCCACACATCTGCTTCCTCCTTTCCATGTGGGACCAGCTTGCCTCCGTCCCCAAGCCTGCAGATAGCCTATTCCTTAGTCCCTGGGACAAGTTCATGTCTCCATGGAGCACTGGCTGTTATTCCATGACACCATCACCAGCACCACCACCCACTAGCAATTCCTGCCATCCCGGAGCCCATGCAGCCTGGGAATGGGAAGAGAGGCTCATTGTCCCTCTGAGTGTCACAGAGGAAGGGAGGCAGGAGATCAAGGTCCGGTTCTGAGACCCAAATCACTGACTTCCAGCCAGCAGCTTCCCCTCTCTGGGCCCAGGTGACCTCCTGACATCTAAGCCTTTTCAGCTCTGACATTCTTTGGGTGGGGTGGGCCTCTGGATTTTTACACAGTCACTGGATTCAGCAGAAGAATTAGCCCAAAACCTAGAAGAGTCCTTCCCACAAGCACCAAAGTCCACCTGGGGAAAGACCAGACGAGGAGCCTGCAGGCCTGAGTTTAAGCCTCCTCTGCCACTGTTCAACCTCTCTGAGTCTTGTTTTCCTTATAATGAGGTTCATAATCCCCACTAGGACAATTTAACCCCAACTGAGTTTCTGGGAGAACCTGATGTGATAACCACCACACCATACTGTGCAAACTGTAAAGTTCAATTCTCTCAGGGAGGATTATTATGGCAGGGGGTAGGAGGGCGTGAAAGGATCATGCTGTCCCATTTTAGTCCAGTTCTGTTCAAAACGGATCTTCCAGGGGTCCAGGCCCCCCATGGAGAACAGTGGAGGGAGCCTAGCAGTGGAAGCCTTAACACCCAGGTCCCGGTTCAGTCTCCTTCTACCTGGTAGCGTGACTTCGGGCAAGTCACTTCCTCTCTCTGGACCTCAGTTCCTCCATCTAAAAATCACCTGACTTGGTACCCTCTGGCCAAGGCATGCCAAGTTCCACAGCCCTGAACCCCTAACCCCAGCTTTCAACCCCCAACTCTGTCTTCTGGGAGCTCACTCTGTCTAGTGGATCCAGCACACAAACCAGGAGTGAGACTAGAAGGGTCTCCCCTCCAAGAAATGCTGGAGTAGGGGACAGATGAGAGGCCAGGCCCAACACTGCCCCCAGTGCCTTGGACAGCGCCAGTCATTCACCCCAGACCTTGTGGGCCTGGCCTTCAGATCCCCCTCGGCAGCCTGCGGAGCCAGCAGGCCCTGACCTGTCCAGCAAGATACTTCAGGAACTTAACCGAAGTCCAAAGTGCTTCTACCTCCAGGGCGTAGGGCAGGAGTGGCAGAAAGGAATAAGAGCATACCACAGGAGTGAGGCTCACACCGAGGGGGACTAGCAAACCAGATTACCTTTCCTGCCCCTCCCCTCAGACAGGACCCACTGGGCTGCAGGCCTGCACCCAACCAAAAGTTCATCATAGGGTGGGGTTAGGGAAGCATTACCACCAGCTGCCACCTCTGGGGGCAGGAGGACCACCAGGTTGGGGAGGGGGCTCTCCAACTGCAAAGGGCCAAGCTCACTTGCCTCAGGGTCCAAGGGTCACCCCAGGGCCTAGGCAGGATTCCAGCCTACATGGGGGGTCCTGGCCACCCATGAAGGAGACAGGCCCACTGCCACACACACAGCTCCCAAAGGTTCCACACTGCTCGAGGACAGGGTGGTGGGACAGCAGGATTATTTCCTCATGCTAGGGGTCTTTGCTGGAAATCCTGGGCCCACTCTGAGCCCCTCTTGCCGGTCCTCTCCCCCAGATCTGAGGATCTAGCTCCTTACAATGCCATGTTTATAGAGCCCCTTCCAAAAAATGTTTCCCAGTTCCCCCAAAACTCCCATCCCCAACCCTCCACATCTGCCCCCCCTTCGGCCCCCCATCCCGCGCAGCTCTGAGGAAACCGGCAGTTAACTTTTCCCAAAAATCCTGCAAAGGCAGCTGGCTGGGGGAGAAATGGGCCTCGAGATCCTTTCGCGGCATTTCACCGCCTTCCAAAAAAAAAGAAAGAAAGAAAGAGAAGCAAAGCAAAGCAAACTTTCGGAGTTAACTTTAAATTCCCAGCCCTCCCCCCGCCCAAATCGCCCGGCAGCTTCCCTTTTTTTTTTTCTTTAAAGTGCAATTGCATTGTGTCTCACCTCCCCGAAAGGCTCGCGGCTCTCTCCAAAGAAAAGGAAAAAAGCCAACCCTTCGGGTGCCCCCTCTGCTTCCAGCCGCCTCTCCCACATTCTCAGACAGTTTTATTAAAATTTTCAGACAAAAGAAAAACAAAAATGGCAGCCTGGCTTATTTTTAAAACAGGACAGGGACGCCATATTCTGCAGATCTGCAAAAAAAGGGAGAAATCCGGCACTGGCCGCTCCACCGGGCCGGCTGCAAAGTGCGCGAACCGCGCCGTTTGCAATCCGTTTATTTGCATTAAGCCCCATGAATCATTGTTTACCGGAGAATTGCAGCAGGGTTTGAATAGCCCGGCTTAAGAAAACACACACACACGCGCGCGCGCGCACACACACACACACGCACACACACTCGGAGACCAGCCCCAGACACGCCGCGGGAGACACTTCCTACCCCGCGCGCCCCGCCGCCGCCGCCGCCGCCGCCGCTCCGGGCCGGGCCCGAGGCGCAGGCGGCCCCGGGCCCTCGGAGCGCCCCGGCCCGCGCTGACAGCGCCCGCGCCCCGGCCCGGCCCCCGCCCGCAACTCGGCGCAACTTTCCCGCGGGCAGGCGCCCGCC
>NC_037668.1:60796153-60886084 GCF_003255815.1 Theropithecus gelada | reverse complement strand
CTGCGCGCGAGGGGAGGGGGCCGGGCGGGGGGCGGGGGCGGGCCGCGCGCTGGGGTCCCCGCTCGGGCCCCGGGGCCTCGTCTCGCGCTCACCGCCGCCGCCGCCGCCGCCGCCGCCTGGCAAAGTTGCGCTGCGCCCCCCCCCGCGCTCGCTCCGCGCCGGAGGCAGAGCCACAAAGGAACTCCTCGCTCCCACTCCGCCCCCCTGAGCCGCGCGGGGAGGGCACCGGCGCCCGGCCCTAGGACAGCCCCTTCCCCAGCGCGGGGGCTCCCGGGGCCCCGGCGGCCGCGGCCATTGTCCCGCCCAGGCCCGGCGGCTGCCTCGCCACCCCACTCCCGGGTGATGGCGGGCTGGGTACATGGGCCTGGCGGGCCACGGCCCTGACCAGGCCGAGCCCGTGCGGTGCCAGGCTGCCCCCAGGGGTCTCCCTCGAAGACGGCCGCCTGGAGGGGACCCCCAGAATGGACCCTCACCCCTGATAACAAACGACCGTGCTCAAAATCCAGGCCGATTTTTTTTAAGACGAGGACACAGGGGTGGGGAGTAGAAGTTTGCACAGGCCCAGCCACCCCTCCCTCGCCCTAGGCCGAATCCCCAACGGATGGGGCGGCCTGAAGCTGGCAGCGGCTCTTCTCGTAGAGTCTATCAGAGGTGGCACCGGCTGTCCCCCGGCTCCAGACCTCAGAGCCATCTGTATGACTCCTCCTCCCGCCTCACCCTCCCCAGCCAATCAGTCACCAAGTCCTCCTGATTCGGCCTCCCAAGCTGTGTCAGCTTCCAAACTTCACTTCTACCTGAAGAGGCAGCCGGTTCCCGGATCCCTTCACTGGCTTAGATTTCTATGACATCCACCACCACCCGACCGCTGGGCCAGGATGGATGAGGGCTGGCCCTGCCCTCAGGGAGCGCACAGTCCCCAGGCAAGGGCACACAGATAAACAATCATCTGCCGGTGTTTGTCCTCCAGGAAGCATTTCCAAATTCAGTAAATATTCATAGAGGACCTACTAAACATCAGACACTGTGCTGGTTGGCTGGGAGCATAGCAATTAAAAAACTGGATGATGCCCCTGCCCTCACCAAGATTCTATTCTAGCACAGGATGGCAAACACTGTGGGCAACTGGAAAAAGGGCCCATAAGGGCTGCGTGTTCTCAAGCCCCAAGCACAGTGCCTGGCACAGAGCAGAGGCACAAGAAACCTGTGTGGCGTGAATTAGTTGGAATGTTAAAGCATGGCGGGAGGCCACTTTTTTTCCCAGAGAGGTGGAGAGGGCTTCAGAAATTGGCTCTGGGGTGAGCGAGGTGGGGAAGAAAGGAAGGCCTTCCAGTTTCCAGAAATGATGATAATCAAAGGACCAACCCATTGTTGAGAAATTCAATGAGATAATAAATTAATAAACGGGGAAAGAAGAGACAAATTGCCTGTGCAGAAGAATTCCAAATAATTTATGTAGACAGTCAGGGAGGGGGAGCATCACTCCCTACTCCTAGGAGTAGGCTGCAGATAGTGACGTCCTTCCCAAGTGCACAGTATGGAAAGGGAGGGGAAAGGAGTAACTTTACGGAGAGAGACTTGATGACTGCTACTCAGACAAGTGATCAAGGCCAAGATCAACAGCCACAAATCATGCTGATATGTGCTTGATACTGTGATGAAAATGACACTTTACCTTTGTGGTCTTCCTCCCAATAACCCATAACCCCAGCCTTGTGAGAAAAACAGACTCCAATAGTGGGCTATCCAACAAAATTGCTGGCTGACCAGTACCCCTCAAAACTATCAAGGTCATCCAAATCAAGGAAAAGTCCGAGAAACCGTCACAGCCAGAGGAGCCTAACGACACGGCCAGGTGCAGTGGCTCACGCATGTAATTCCAGCACTTTGGGAGGCCATGGCGGGCGGATCACCCAGTCAGAGTTTGAGACCAGCCTGACCAACATGGTGAAACCCCATCTCTACTAAAAATACAATAAAACTAGCCTGGCGAGGTGGCGGGCGCCTGCAGTCCCAGCTACTCGGGAGGCTGAGGCAGGAGAATGGTGTAAACTCGGGAGGCGGAGCTTGCAGTGAGCCGAGATCCGGCCACTGCACTCCAGCCCGGGCGACAGAGCGAGACTCCGTCTCAAAAAAAAAAAAACACAAAAAACAAAAATTAGCGGGCATGGTGGCGCATGCCTATAGTCCCAGCTACTCAGGAGGCTGAGGCAGAAGAATCGCTTGAACTCCAGAGGCGGAAGTTGCAGTGAACTGAGATGGCGCCACTGCACTCCAGCCTGGGCAACAAGAGCGAAACTCTGCCCCCCACCCCGCCCAAAAAAAAAGACAAAAGACAGACAACTACTAAATGTAAAAGACATTAGGTAAAAACAATCTAAATAAACTATGGAATTTAGTTATTAATAACAATAATGTATCAAGGAAAGTATATACCAAGAAATGTAACAAATTATAACACATAGTAACATAAGGTATTACTCATAGGAAAATTAGAGGAGGTATATGGGAACTCTCTGTAATATCGTCTCAATTTTTCTATAAATCTAAAAGTGTTCTAAAAAATAAAGTCTACTATAAATTTTAAAATTAATACCTTTAATTAATTAAGGCTTTAATTAATTTTAAAAGGTATTAATCATGGCATTGCTGAGCGGTTCAATGAAATAGCACCTAACACATTCTAAAGTTATGTTATCATCAATATCATCATTATCATCATCATTCTAGGCACTTAGAACAACAGCACATGCAAAGGCACAGAAATTTAGAATGGAGAGGCATGTGGGAGACAGGATCCTGAAGGCCTTGAGTGCTGAGCTGGAGCCTTTGGAAGGAATTTATGGGGGAAGGGTACACGCTGGCCCACCTTTGTCCCACCAGTCTCCTCCCTAACCACCTGGAAAGCTGTACTCCACCCAGCCAAAGTGAGCTGCCATCTAAGGCCTTGCTATCTCACTTCTGAGGACTTTGCCAATGCTGTTCCCTCTGCCTGGAACACCCTCCCTTGCCCTTTCGCCTCACCTTTTCTGACCACCTTCAATTTATCCTTCAGGTCTTAGCGTAGACATTTTTTTAAAAGCCTTCCAGAACCTTCCAAGATGCTATGAATATGATTTGGATGGAGGCAGTTGGGGTGAGGTGCAGGAAGCTAGGGATGGAGAAACTGAGCTCAGCTCTTTGCCACTGGCACCCATCCCCCTTTCCCCCAAAATCCAGCCACACTAGATGCTGCCCTGTCTTTGAACACACCATCCACCTTCATGATGCCTGGCCTCTGCTCATGCTGTTCCCTCTGTCTGGTATTCTTAGTCCTTTTCTCCTCATCTCTTATCTCTGTAGTGAACACCTGCATGTCAAGTCTTAGCTCACGCATCACCTCCTGTGTGAAGCCATTCTAGATCCTTCACATGGAAAGGGCACTTTCCTCTGGTTCCCAAGGTGCCCATGGTCCTCCAGCCACACTGCTGGCAACACACTCATCATGCTGCATCGGAATAAATGTTTGCTGAATGGATGGACAGCAAGCCCACTTTCATCCTCTCCAATTCTGCAAAACTTTACTCTCCTCTAGGAGGCCTTCCCTGGCGGCTCCAGCCCATTAGCCCCTCTCCCTTTCTTTTTTTAGCAGTTAGCCCCTAATTGTATTCTAACTATTGTGTGTGTAAGAATTAATCTCTTGGATTAAATTCTTTAAGGAAGGAACCATGTCTCACGTTTTCTGTTTTTTCACTCATTCAAGTATTTACAAAGCGCCTACTCCAATGTTTCAGTTAGGGTCCCAGGCTCTGGAGAGGCAGCAGTGAAGAAGACCCCAGCTCTGCACAAATAGAGCACTGTCTCAACCAGACTATGCTGCAGTAACAAAGAATTCCAAAATCCCAGTGACATAGCACCAGAGTCATTTATTGCCCACTTGTGCCACATGCCCATCATGGTTCCTCTGCTTTAGGTTCCTCTCCTTCAGAGACCTAGGCTGAGGAGTCCCTTCCATTTTGGAGCTGCACCCACTGGAACTTGTGACCTTCTCAGTTACCATGGCAGGAAGAAAGAGAATGGATGGTGTTTCTGGTTGTTGTTGTTGTTGTTTTGAGATGGAGTTTCACTCTTGTTGCCCAGGCTAGAGCACAATGATGTGATCTCGGCTCACCACATCCTCCGCCTCCCGGGTTCAAGTGATTCTCCTGCCTCAGCCTCCCAAGTAGCTGGGAATTACAGACGCATGCCACCACGCCCAGCTAAGTTTGTATTTTTAGTAGAGACGTGTTTCTCCATGTTGGTCAGGCTGGTCTCAAACTCCTGACCTCAGGTGATCTGCCCGCCTCAGCCTCCCAAAGTGCTGGGATTACAGGCATGAGCCATGATGCCCAGCCAAGAATGGATGTTTTTTTTTCAGGCATGGATTTTTCACTGCTTCTGCCTGGAGGTGACACATACACCCCTTCTCACCATCCATTGGCCAAGACTAGTCACATGGTCCTGCCTGCTGCAAGGGAGGCTGGGAAATACAGTGCTCCTCTGGAAAGAGAATAGACTGGATGTGGGTGAGCTCTTCCACTGTCTGTCCCAGGAGAAAGAATTTAGCAAATAATTACTGAAGTAATGCTTTAATTAGGTCTCATAAGTGCTACAAAGGAGAGGCTGGAAGTGTCTGGAGAGCATCTGAGAGAAGATCAGGGAGGGATTCCCAGAGTAAGGGACATTTAAGCTGGCACCAGGGAAGAGTGTTTCCAACAGAGAGAACAGTATGTGAAGGTTCTGGGGCAGGAAGGAGTCTGACACATTAAAGGGCCAGAAAAGAGAAGGGAGCTGTGAAGTGACACTGAGGGCTGGATGTCCCAGGCAGGCCCAGATAGGTAAGGGTTTAAGATTTTAGCCAAAGGGTAAAGGAAGTCCCGGGGAGGAGTTAAGCAGAGATGTGATATGGGCAGAGTTTTCTCCAAAAGGCCTGTGTGGTTGCTGAGGAGAGAATGGACTGGAATGGGGCAGAGTAGGGAAGCAGTGGGGGTGCTGGGGGCAGTGAGGAGACTTTCAGAGTCCTCTAGGTGAAAGGTGGCAATGGCTTGGACCTTGGCATTGGCAGAGGTGGAGAGAAGTGGACAAACATGGGATTTATTAAGGAATCAGCCCTACTAGGACTCGGTGACTGATAGATGTGGGGAGTAAGAAAGCAGGAGGTGTCCAGGTGACTCACGGGTTTTGTAGCCCTCATAGTGCCCAGCACAAGGCTGGCTCCATTATATTGTATCCCCAGCATGTTCACCGTGGGACCTTGACCTTGGACTCATCTGGGACATCCAGCCCTCAGTGTCATTTTGCAATCCCACCTCATTCCACTCCAGATTCCCTGTTCTTTCTGTCCCTTCAGTGTGGCAAGCTCCTTCTTACCATATAGCCTTTACTATATGGAGTCATTCTGTCTTTTGGAAATACTTCTCTCAGCTCCTCCCTGATGTCGGCTTAAATGTCCCTCTCTGTCATCAAGCTAGCTAACCACCTCCTCGTTCTGCAGGAGGAGGGGTGTACCTCCCATCAGAACTAAAAACGCTCTCAAGCATCAACACATGCACTTTCTTCTTCTTCTTCTTCTTTTTTTTTTTTTTTTCTTCAACTTTTAAATTCCAGGGTACATGTGCAGGATGTGCAGATTTGTTACATAGGTAAATGTGTGCCATGGTGGTTTGCTGCACAGATCAACTCATCACCTAGGTATTAAGCCCAGCATCCATTAGCAATTCTTCCTGATGCTCTTCCTCCCCCTGCTCCCCAAATAGGCCCCAGTATGTCTTGATCCCTCGCTATGTGTTCATGTATTCTCATTGTTCAGCTCCCACTTATAAGTGAGAACATTCAGGGTTTGGTTTTCTGTTCCTGCATTAGTTTGCTGAGGATAAAGGCTTCCAGCTCCATCCATGTCCATACAAAGGACATGGTCTCGCTCCTTTTTATGGCTTCATAGTATTCCATGGTGTATATGTAGCACATTTTCATTATCCCGTCTATCATTAATGGGCATTTGGGTTGGTTCCATGTCTTTGCTACTGAACATATGCACTTTCTACTTGGACCCCCTACAGTACTCCTGAGAGGGAGGCTGGTAGGAACATTATCCCCATTTCACAGTGGGAAAAACTGAGGCCAGAGAAGGGAAGTGGTTAGCTACATCTTGGGGCCAGGCCTTTAGCTGAGGTCCTCTAACTCCTAGTTCAGAGTTTATTTTACTGCAGTGCCTGGTACATAGTGGGTGCTGTATGGCATTTGCCAAGAGAATAAATGAATGAATGAATGAGCACATGACTGTCTGCCCATTCACTTCCTTACCTTTGCTCATTTTGTTTCCCTCAAAGAGGCTGTAGATTGAGCTAGCAGATTAGGTTTAAGAGTCCCAGAGAGCTGTTTGAACCCTAACTTTGTCATTTAAAGACAGTGACTTTAGGCAAGTTTCTTCCTCTCTGTGCCAATTAAGGATGCAAATACCTACTTTACAGAGCAGGTATTAAAAGAGAATGTGTGGGTTAGGCCAGAGTAATGTTGGCTGCCTGTTCTTCAGGGACCTGTTCCCACCTTGCCTCCCTTGGAAAATCTTCCCTGAGAACACCAGCCTTCTCTTACCCACACCCAATAAGAACCTCTCCAGCCCTTCTTATCTGTACCTCCCAGGTTATGACCCAGATGAAAAGTCATTTAAACCGCAAACTAGATGCTCTGCCTTCCCAGGACAGTGGCATAATTCACATCGGTGTGAAACTCAATCTCTCTGTACTCTCTTTTGCACTTTCTTGGGGGAGTGGGGCAGGAAGGGGAAAACTTCTACCACTTTCTCTGGGAAGACTCTGAGTATCATTTGGCCCTCTGTTAAGCAGAGATATGAATGGAGCTTTGGGTAAACCAAAGCTGTCCATGAGCTGAGGAGGAGATGGAGATCTAACTTGCTGTACATGATAAGCTGATGGGCATAATGGCCTATAAGTCTGTACATGGCATGGTTGCTGCCAACCCTTTCATCCCCAACCAGAACTGTTCCCCGTTGGCCTCGGTGCTACAGCCACATAAGCCCCCTGGAGTTCATAGAAGGCATGCTGATTCCTCTTGCTACAGGGCCTTTGCACAGGCACTCCTCTCAGATGTGCCCCCTCACCATTTCTGCCCCATCACCTAGTAAGCTCCTCCTCACCCAACACATCGTGGCTCACAGCCACATCCTGAGGGTGACCTTCTGCCACCTTCAGGATACTCTCATAGCTCCGTGAACCTACCTTTCCTTTTTTGCAGACTTAACTCAGCTGCAATTATTCATTCTGATTTCTAATTGTTTGCTTTGACATCACATTGTAAGCGCAATACATATTTCTTCGTTCATGCAATAAAAAGTGATGGAGATCGAATTTTTGAAGGTGAAGGGTCTCAGAAAATGAACAGGTTGAAATATTTGAGCATTATCTTGAAGTGTGGGGGTGATCCATAAAATGGGAGAGCCTGAGAAGAGCAGTGGCCGGCACTGGTGGCTGAAGGACCCTGAAGAGCAGGACTAGCCATTATTCAACTTGCTCCCCTTTACTTTGCTATGATACAACCCCTGTCTCCTTCAAACTCAGTAAAATAACCCGCATACTGAACATGAAGTTGGCACAGGGTTGCCTGGCTTGGCACTGGGCAGAGAGGAAAGGTGAGCAGAGGAGAGACAAAAGGTGTGCTGGGAGGAGAAAATTGGGGCTGGAAATAAGCACAACTTTGCAAGTCACTGGAATTTGAGGAAATCTTGGGGCCATCACTGGATTTCTTCAAGATGTGAGATAGGAAATTCCAGTCCATTTTTATCTAAATCTCAAAGGACTAGTAATCTGGGCTCTCAGCAGGAAGAATGCTGTGACTGATTAGCAATGTCTGTCATGGGCAGTGACAACTGGTTACATAGATCTGCAGTTGTGATCTTAGCCAGAGGGTGAACACTATGTCTTAGCCATCTTTCACCATCAGTCACCATCAGCAGTGAGCTGGGGGTTATGGGATAGAGGGAGATGGCAGTGGGATGGGCAGCAGGGCAGAGCCTTGACCAGGCAGGACAGGACATGGGGCACCAGATCCTGACAATGTTAAATCCTGGAGTGAGCTTGGGCAAGCCGTGTTGCATCTCTGGGCTTCAATTTCTTCAGCTTTGAAATGGGCCAATAGTACCTGTGGCAAGTTATAAGGCAAGAGCATTAGTGCTTTGAGGTCAGACACACAGGGCTCAAATCTTGGTTCCCACTAGCTTTAGGACCTAGGAAGATCTCAGTCTTCTCATTTATAAAATGGGGGTAATGATTCTTACTTCACAGGTCAGCAAGGCACCTTGCTGGGCTTTGAGGGGCTTGACCTCACCCAGAGAAGGGAGAGTGCCCAGCACAGTACCCAAAAGACAACCAGTGCTCAATGACTGCTCACTCCCTTTTTCCTACCGAGTCTAAGGAGTTCACGGGTGTGGAAGGGCTCTATCATCCATAAATTGTCTTCGGAAAGGGAGGCTGATGACAGCAACTACTTACAGCCTTTCCCCCAGCTGGCCTGACAATCCTCCCATGCTGGACCCTCGAAGCACATCTGGACCCTCGCAGCACATCTGGACCCAGCTCCCTTTCATGACTGGCCCCGAGGCTGCTGAGGAAAAGGGCAGAAGTGCCATAATGAGAGGGCTGACAATAACCTTCCCTCATAATTACCATTTGCAGTAATTAAATAATAATAGCCTCTTGTTGGCCCTGAGAATTCAAAGCAGCCCACATCATAACATCTGGTTCAGCCTTTTGCCAGGAATTGAATGCCCATAGGGACAAGATGGGGAAATTGAGGCAGAGGGGGATAAGGGTAGCCATTCCTTTTTTTTTTTTTTTTTTTTTCAGACGGAGTCTCGCTCTGTCGCCCAGGCTGGAGTGCAGTGGCCGGATCTCAGCTCACTGCAAACTCCGCCTCCCGGGTTCACGCCATTCTCCTGCCTCAGCCTCCCGAGTAGCTGGGACTACAGGCGCCCGCCACCTCGCCCGGCTAGTTTTTTGTATTTTTTTAGTAGAGACGGGGTTTCACCGTGTCAGCCAGGATGGTCTCGATCTCCTGACCTCGTGATCCGCCCGTCTCGGCCTCCCAAAGTGCTGGGATTACAGGCTTGAGCCACCGCGCCCGGCCAAGGGTAGCCATTCTTAAGTCACACAGAAATCAGAATGCCAGCGTTAGGGCAAGGTCCTTAAAGAAACAACTCCAAGTGGCAGATAGCCGCAGCCCTGCATTTTGGGTGCCGGCTCAAACCACTCACATGCTGTGTGGCTTGGGTGGTTCACTCCCTTCTTTGTGCCTCAGTTGCTCCATATGTAAAATGAGATAGAGTCAATATTTGACCTGCCCTGAGCGTATTGTTCTAGGCTTTATTTTGTTCATACATAATAATGGGAAATTATTTTTGCACGCATTGGATTGCTAGAAATAGAAATCCACCATAGACCAGCAAATAAACAGAAAAAAATGGGTTTACCAGTCTACTAATTCTAGAAAGGGTTGAACAGTCAGAGGTCCTGAGACCTCTGCTTTTTGTGTGTGAAAAAAGTAGAGGGCTCAGGAACAATTAAACCAGAGACCAGGACATCTCAAGGCCTCCTTCCTCTCTGCACCTCTTGAACATCAGCTTTATTCTTTCTCCACCTTTCTTCAGAGGGTGAGGAACATGGAGCACCAGCAGTTACTCCAACCTGCAGTTCAGAGTGTCAGCCACCTACAGGCACCTACCCTCATTGGTCTGGCTTAAGCCAGGCAGCCACCCTTGAACCAATAACTATATCCAGTAAGGCAGGGTCTATAATGGCCTATAGCAACTTCAGGGATGGAGTAAGAGAAGGAGGGGCCAGTCACAGAGTTAGTAGGAGCCACTAGGCAGGCAACATAATAGTCATCTACTAAAACAAAATTCCTGCACGTGACCTGCAAAACAGTGAAGGGAAAGTTGCTATAAAATCAAAGCAATGGCATAAATCACCAGAACAGAGAAATACCAGAGGCTCCCCTTGCAGGGGAAGGGGAGAGCTGTACCGTCTCAGGTGGGCTTGACTTCAGACCCCAGCCCTCTGAGCTGGGGAACCAGTCCAATGTGAGCATCCCCTTTCATCACTGCACCAACCTGGAAAAAAGCAATTCCCGGGCTTTTCCATGGCCTGAGTGAACATTGATTGGTGCTGCCTGCCAGGCCCCTTCTTTGGGGGTGTTTCTGGTGGGGACCAGCGGATCACATAACACAAGCCAGGCCAATTAGAATCCTTCTCCTGGTCTTTCCTTGAGAGACACCCAAGGCCACGACCCCATCCCAGAGAAGAGACATCCCATGACGAGAAGGTAGCATTCCCCCGCCTGATCTCAGCCACCCCGGAGTTCGGCCTAACTGCAAGCCCTTCCCTTGGTTTGGCTATATTGAGTCAATCAAATCCCCCTTTGAGTAGGTGTATTTACTTCCTGGGACTATTATAATAAACTACTACAAACTCAGTGGCTTAAGGCAACAGGAATTTATTCTCTGGAGGCCAAAGTCCAAATAGAAGATGTCAGCAGGACCATGCTCCCTCTTCCTAAGGCTCTAGGGTAGAATCCTGTCTTGTCGCTTCCAGTTTCTGGTGGGTGCATAACTCTGATCTTTGCCTTTGTCTTCCCACGGCTGTCTCTCTCTCTCTCTCTCTTTCTCTCTCTCTCTGTCTCTCTTTTTGAGATGGGGTCTTGTTCTATCACCCAGTCTGGAGCGATCATGCTCACTGCAGCCTTGATCTCTTGGGCTCAAGTGAGTCTCCTACCTCAGCCTCCTGAATAGCTAGGACTACAGGCACATGCCACCATACCCAGCTAATTTTTAAAAATTTTTTGTAGAGACAGAATCTCGCTATGTTGCCCAGGCTGGTCTCAAACTCCTGGCCTCAAGTGATCTTCCTGTTTGGGCCTCCCAAAACACTGAGATTACAGGCACGAGCCACCGCATCTGGCTTCCTTCCATCTCTCATAGGGACACTTGCTGTTGGATTTTTGTTCACAGTCGTATGCCTACCCAGGTAGTAATCCAGAATGATCTTCCGATCTCATCTCATGATCCTTAATTATATATGCAAAATCCTTTTACCAAATAAGGTCACATTTACAAGTTCTGGGAGATAGGACATGGGCATATCTCTTTTTTGGGGGGCAGGGGGCACCATTTAACCCACTATAGCAAGCCTATGTCATTTGTAACCAAAAAAAAAAAAAATCCCTCGTATATGCCTCAGGATTAGGCATGGATTAGTCCTCCTCACTGTGTTCTGGTCCTGAACTCTGAAGCAACATGTTAATAACTAACTCCAATCCTTTCTGAGAATGCAATCCATCTCTGAGCCCCAGGTTTTGTTTTCCACCTGTAAAAATGGGGCAAATACATCTGCATGGTGGTTGAGTGTGTTAAATGAAGAGTCATTGGTCAGACCCAGCCTCACACTTTAAACATCAGAGCTTTTTCCCAGCCTTGACGGTGGACCTGAGCACTCAGGCCACTGTGAAGGAGCAGCCCTGCTTACAAATGAGCCACCTGACACCTGGTTCATTCATCAAATTCCCAGGAGTCCTGGCAGCCTGAGTTCACCCAGACTGGACCCTGTGCACCTGACAAAAACAAATTTCTGCTTCTGCAGAGCTGAGGGCTGGAGCCTCTGGCTAAGTCTGTCAGCCTTGTAAAATGGCAGGAATCCAAAGGCTGATAAAATGAGGTTGGCAGTCCCATGAAGAAAATCCCAGAGATTAAACCCAAAAAACCCAACACAATATTAATAGCTGTTCCTTACTGTGTACCTCCTCCAAGCCAGGCCCTTGCCCCTGCTCCCTTTTAATCCTCACCACAATCCTATGAGGTAGCTCTCGTGATCCCCGTTTTACAAAGTTGTTGAGGCTCAGAGAGATGAAGCCAGTGATCTAAGGCCACACAGCAGAGTAAATTGTGGAGCCTCAGGCAGCTCCGTACCTGTCACCTCAGCCATGATAAGTGCCTTCCCAGTCTCTCCTCCCCACAAGGGGTGGCATCAGAGCAATTAGCACCATGGTGAGATAGGATTCTGAAATATGAACTGAAGGGCTTTCCCTCGCAAAATGTCCTTGTCCCCTTGGTCATTCCTCCATGGACTTTGTCTTGTTCACAGTAGTATGCCCAGTGATTAAAAGAGTGCCTGGCACATAGTCTGTACTCAATAAACATTTGTTGAATGAATGAATTCAGTTAGTGAGGGCATTCCGGTGGTTAGTGCCTCAGGGAAGAGATGACGTGATAACACAGACAACAAAGGCATCCTGATCTGGCCTTTAAAGTGTCAAAACCCTAGACCCAGACAGAAGACCAAAGAGCTGGGAGAGCATGTGATATATAAGGCAACAGTTCATCCCTGATACTAGAACACGCATCTCCCTGCCCTGCCCCTCTGGGAATGATGGGAAGGGGAAGGAGAATCAGAGGGGAAGCAAAAACCAAAAACAAAGCTCTCTGCTTTGTAAAAGCACTTGGAAAAACAGAACGTACTCTAGACATTACAGTGATTACTCCAAGGAACCTCAATCCTGCTTCTCCCATCCCATCCCTCCACTGACGATTCTTTCACCAGTCGCCATATCCATGGACACTTTCTCATTTTTCTTTTCCTTTTTTTGTAAATTACACATTTTTTTTCCATTCTAAAAATGATGCATGCTCATGATAGAAAATACATAAAAGTCGAAGGAAAACAGGAAGAATCTCCTTCGGGTCCATCACGTAACAATAACTAATATTTTGATGTATTCCCTCCAAACACTTTTAAAAGTTGTGGTGATCTGGGGCCAGGCATGGTGGCTCATATCTGTAATTCCAGCACTTTGGGAGGCCAAGGCAGGCAGATCACCTGAGGTCAGGATTTCAAGACCAGCCTGGCCAACATGGTGAAGCCCCCGTCTCCACTAAAAAAAAAAATACAAAAATTAGCTGAGTCGGGTGGCAGGTGTGCCTGTGGTCCCAGGCGCGCCTGTGGTCCCGACTACTCTGGAGGCTGAGGCAGGAGAATCACTTGAACCCAGGAGGCAGAGGTTGCAGTGAGCCAAGATAGCGCCACTGCACTCCAGCCTGGGCAACAGAGCAAGACTCCATCTCAAAATAACATAACAACATAACATAACATAACATAACATAACATAACATAACATAACGTAACAGTTGTGGTTCTTTGGTAATATAAAAGCATTCATAATTATTTTGAATATCTCTCATTATAATACATTGTCACTGGGAAAAAATAGAACAGAAAGAAAACATAAATATTAACCAGAATCCCCCAATCTCAGACACAATCCAGGTTCCTCCCTCCACCTCCTACTGCTTTCTGGGACTTGTGGTTTTGGTATGAATGTTTTTCTAAGGACATATACAGGGAAGGGAGGAGGGGAAGCAACACTTTGGCTTGTCCAAAACAGAACTCATGACTTAGAAACACAACTGCCCATTTTTCTGGTTGCAGTATATCTTCAGTTTCTGAACCAGGAGCAGAGAATGAGGGGAAAATGAGATATTTACACCTTGCACTTTCTTAATAAGTACCACAGGGGGTTTAATTCCACTTCTCAACCCACCTCCATCACTTCCTAATCCATGGGAAGTCTTGATTCTGGCCAGGGGTTGATGTTCAATGCTGGTTTTCAGTGTCTTTCTTAGAGAATTTTTATCTTTTTCCGGGTCTTCACAGGTATGTTAGTGGGTGTATCACTAACTGCTTGCTAGGCTCCACTTTATTTATTATTGACAAATTATAACTGTGTATATTTATGGGGTAAAAAGTGATGTTACGTGCAGAGAGTGTGGAATGAGAGAACCCACTTTAAAAGTTCATCCTTATCCTATTTGACCTCTCATGGCATTTGTCTCCGTTGACCACTTCCTCCTGCTCAAAATGCTCAATCCCCTTGATTTCTGTGACAGCATGGTCACTGCATTGTCCCTTTGCCTTCTGGTCTGTCCTTTTCTGTTCATTTTGCTGGTTCCTCTTCCTCGGCCATCTTTCCCTAGGGTTCATTCTCGCTCTCTCTTCCATCCCCTCCATGACTTACACAAGGTTAATTCTCCCCCCGCCACCCCGATCCATCCCTGCAGCCTCAGGATGCCATGCCCAGTAGCTTGCTGCACACCTCCCCCTGCTCAGCCCTCAGGAATCTGAGATTCCACATGTCTACAGCCTCCTCATCACCTTTCCCAGAATTCGTTCTTCTTGCTGAACTGATGCTCTCTCATCCTCTCTCACCCTCTTCCATTCACCCACAAGGGTTGGCTCAGTGACATCTTTAGCTCATCTCTCCCCTTTACCCCACATACCACTGAGTCCAGTTTAACTTGCTTGGTTTTGGTGGTGGAGGTTGGGAGTGGGTACATTTTCATTGTGGAAATAATTTCAGGGCCAGGCATGGTGGCTCACACCTGTAATCCAGGTACTTTGGGAGATCAAGGCAGGAGGATGGCTCCAGGCCAGGAGTTCGAGACCAGCCTCGGCAACATAGCGAGATACTCTAACATTTCCCTTTTATTTCTTCTGGCAGCATAAGACCAGTATTTTCTCTTGCTTCTCTCAGCTCTCTTCTTTGAGATTTCATACTCATTCCTTTATGATTTGTTGTTGCACAGTTAGTGGACTTTTCCATGATTTCTGTACACCAATCTTCAAGGAGAAATATTTATTTATTTGTTTATTTACTTATTTATCTTAGTGTAAACATAACTGTAAAAAATTTTATTCATACAATTTTTTTTTTTTTTTTTTTTTTGAGATGGAGTTCAGCTCTTTGGCCCAGGCTGGAGTGAAGTGGTATGATCTTGGATCACTGCAACCTCTGCTCCCTGGGTTGAAGCGATTCTCCTGCCTCAGCCTCCCCAGTAGCTAGGATTACAGGCACCCACCACCACACCCAGCTAATTTTTGTATTTCTAGTAGAGATGGGGTTTTGCCATGTTGCCCAGGCTGGTTTCGAACTCCTGATCTCAGGTGATACACTCACCTCAGCCTCCCAAAGTGCCAGGATTACAGGCGTGAGCCACTGTGCCCAATCCATACATAATTTTTTAAAGCTTGATATTTTACTCTCCAGTGATCAGGGCTGATTCTGGCTGATTCCAAGTATTTTTGTGTCAGATTCACCTTACCTAAAACTTCACACTTGAAAAGGACAACTCGGCCGGGAGGTGGGAGGGGGGGATTGTCATATACAGCAGAAAGCAAAATCTCAACAGATTCCCCCTTTGGATTACCCAACACTTCAAAGGTTGGGGTTCACTTTTCAAGCACCATCTCTACTACATGCACAGCTTCGTGTGGTCCAATCATTTTGCATGGGAAAGTCTTTCCACTGTCACACCCTAATTCTGCAGCGTCTGCACCAGCAAAGTGAGATTGAAAAGCATGAGTATATTTTTTCCAAAGTTCTGTAAAGTGCCACACATGGGGGAAAAACACCAGGTAATCACACAGAATGTCAGAATCACACTCAGGTTCAGTTTTTTCGCCATCACTCTGCTATCACCGCTTGTTTTGAATCTACTATTTAAACACAGGGATATGGGATATGACAGGGGTTGGAGGTGCAAACTGCACCAAAGTTAGCTTGAACAGGAAGAACCAAAATGAATGTACTCTGTAAACAAACAAATACATTTTGCAGGCTTTACATATACCAGGGCAAAATGTCTACCTGGGAATTCTCCAAATAAACATCCACTTTGAACCTAACATTTATGAAAAGATAAGTAGTAAGAATTTGCTAATTTGAATTGTACATATGTATGTGTCTATGCATATGTGTTTATGTGTATATATACGTATACTGAATATATAATTAAATCTAAAAGCAATGGGAGCAATTGCTCAGATGTTTTAAGGGAGGACTGTTTTCTCACTGAATTGTTGGCACATAGTGATAATAAAAAGCACCTCAATTTTAGTCTGTGTCACTACTTTTAAATTCTTAAAAAACACCACTCATTCACTCACTGCCTGCACCCAGACCAGATGATTCCCACCCTTGGTATGTCACTGACTCAATGCCTCATATCAGGAAGCAGGTGATTGTCAGTTTGTTCCAATGTAGGCTGTGTTAACTTTGATCACTTGATGAAGGTGGAGTCCCCTGTAAAGTTACATGTTTCCCTTTGTCACTAATAAGTAAGACCACACTAATATCCTGCTCTTCATCAGGCTTTCACCCGGGGGGTTCTACTACCCTCTGATGATTTTCCAATTCTCATTTCTATATTTATAGTTGGCATTCTACTGTAAGAAAAAGCATTCCCTTCTCCCTACTTTATTTCCTTATGTATGTCAGTATGAATACATAGATTTATATTTTTTCAATGGGTGACAGTCTGTTATTATCATTATTTATTTTGGTTTTCAAATTATCCCTGATTTGGCCAGTGGGAGTGTTTTCAGTTAGTTCCTATGTCCTTCTGACATGTTCCCATCTGATATGATTTGGTTCTGGGTCTCCACCCAAATCTCACCTTGAATTGTAATCCTTGTAATCTCCACGTGTCAAGGGCAGGACAAGGTGGAGGTAATTGGATCATGGGGGTGGTTTCCCTTATGCTGTTCTCGTGATAGTGGGTGAATCTCATGAGATCTGATGGTTTTATGAATCTGGCATTTCCCCTGCTTGCACTTACTCTGTCCTGCCCCCAGCCCAAAGCAGGCGCCTGCTTCTCCTTTGCCTTCCGCCATGATTGTGAGTTTCCTGAAGCCTACCCAGCCATGCAGAACTGTGAGTCAATTAAACTTCTTACTTTTATAAATTAGTCAGTCTCGGGTATTTCTTCACAGTAATGTGAGAATGGACTAATACACTACCATTCTTTTGAGCACTTCCCTGCTTTCTGATGTGTACCACTATGTATTATTTAAAACCCATGTGAGTATATGTACCAACAAGTATATGAGTACCAGGAAATGATCTAGGGGACCCCAGAGGGAACATTTGTGGCCCCGATTAGGGCCCGTGTGTGGGGTCTTGCCAACAACATTGGAACAGGAGAGAGCAAATGTGAGATCTACCTTTAGCTCTGTCTGTGACTCCCCACCAGAGTGAGTGTGCTGCCACTGTTCTGTCCAGTATAAATACGCTGGCATATCATAATCTATTATTAATGGTATTTGATAATAGTGCCACAGACACAAATTGGGGGATGGAATAGGTGTTATCTGGCTCACAGCGGTACTCCCAGAGCTAATTCACTGTGTTGGTAGTCCCCATGCTCTCAACAGCACCTTCTGGGAAACCAGTCCTGCTGGGGCTGCCATAACAAAATGCCATAAACTGGGCGGATTAAACAACAGAAATTTATTTTCTCACAGTTCTGGAGGCTGGAAGTGCAGGATCAACGTGCCTGCATGGTCTGGTTCTGGTGAGGTCTCTCTCCTCAGCTTGCGGAGGGGGGCTTTTCATCGTGTCTCCACATGGCCTTTTCTCTGTGTGCACACAAGAAGAGGGAGAGAGGGAGACAGAGAGAGAACACCCAGGGGGTGTCTCTTCCTCCTCTTATAAGGACCCCAGTCCTATCGGATTAGGACCCCACCCTTATGACCTCATTTAACCTTAATTACCTCCTTTAAAGGCCCTGTCTCCAAATCCAGTCACATTGGGTGTTAGGGCTTTAACGTATGAAGTCTTGGGAGACACAATTCAGTCCGTAACATCTCCCTTGGCTCTGGCTACATGACCCTTCCTTTCTAGCTGCATTGATTGGCTGAGGTGCAAGCACCTGACCCAGGCTTGGCCAATCACAGTGCTTCACTTTCCTCAGCTATTGTGATTGGCTCTGCCAAGGTCACATGGCTCAACTTGGCTTTCCAAGGGATTTTATTTTTTAGTTTGAAGCGGAGATCTCAATTTATTTTATTTTAATTTTTTTGAGACAGAGTCTCACACTGTCACCCAGGCTGGCATGCAGTGGCACAATCTCAGCTCACTGCAACCTCTGCCTCCCAGGTTCAAGTGATTCTCCTGCCTCAGCCTCCTGAGTAGCTGGGATTACAGGTGCCTGCCACCATGCCTGGCTAATTTTTTTGTATTTTTAGTGGAGACGGGGTTTCACTATGTTGGCCAGGCTGGTCTCCAACGCCTGACCTCTGATCCACTCGCCTTAGCCTCCCAAAGGTACTAGGATTACAGGTGTGAGCCACCATACCCAGTCACAGTTTTTTTTTAAATAAAAGGCTAGATAGTAAATATTTTCAACTTTGGGAGAGAAGGAGTATATGGTCTCTGTCACAACTATCAATCCCGTGTTAGACTCTGCCCTTGCAGGTAAAAGCCTATGAAGTGATTAATAGATTTCATAGATGCTCAATTTTATTAGCATGTGGTTCCAGCATCTTTAACACAGCCTTCCAGGTGTCCCTGTCCTCAGCAGCTGACGGAGTAAAGAAAGAGAAACCTCTACTCACATTCCATTGGCCAAAACTAGTCACATGACTCCACCTGGCTACAAGGGCCCTGGGAAATGCAGTTCACTTATGGGCCCAGGAGGAAGAAGTGGGTCTAATGTACATCCAGCCATCCTCTGCCAACAACTCCACCACAAATCATCATGAGGACTGAGGGGAAGAATACTGTGAAGACTTAGGACAGCGTCTGGTCCACATAAGCATGCAACAAATGTTAGCTACTGAAGCTTCAGGGGGAAAGAGAAATCACTCTTTCTTTCTGGTAGTAGAGCCGTTATCGATGTCATCTTGGAGCAGCCTGCAGCCATGGCTGCAACTGTGAGGAGAAGGTCAGGGTAGGGAAGAGATGCTGACACACAGAAAGAGACCAGTGAGATAGTCCTGACTGCGCAGAAGTGTCTGTTGCAATCAAGCCTGTCCTTCTGCAGCCTTGGTCAGTCTGCTCTCAACAATAACAACAACAACAGTAATAGTACCTGACATCTATTAAACTGTACTATGTGCCAGATGCTTCATTAAGTTCTTAACAGATAATATTTTTGTAATTCAAACCACAACCCATGGCAAGGGGAGGAGTCATTATTTTAAGGAGTTAATACCAGCATTTAACAAAAAAATTTAAATTTTATTTTTAACTGAAAAAATAATTGTATATATTTATGAGGTACGATGTGATGTGTGGTTTTGTTTTGTGGAGTTTTTTTGAGACAGAATCTCGCTCTGTCACCCAGGCTGGAGTGCAATGGCGCGCAATCTCAGCTCACTGCAACCTCCACCTCCCAAGTTCAAGTGATTCTCCTACCTCAGCCTCCCGAGTAGCTGGGATTACAGGCATGTACCACTACACCCAGCTAATTTTTGTATTTTTAGTAGAGACGGGGCTTCATCATGTTGGCCAGGCTGGTCTCGAACTCCTGACCTCAAGTGGTCTGCCCACCTCAGTGCTGGGATTACAGGTATGAGCCACTGTGCTTGGCCACAATGTGATATTTTGATGTATGTTTATATAGTAGAATGATCAAATCAAGCTAATTAACAAATCCATCACCTCATCTACTTATCTTATTTTCGTGGTAAAAACATTGAGTGTCAGCATTTTTAAGAATAAACAAAATAGACTGCACTAGACTAGACTAAACTAGAACACAAATTATCAGAGTATAATACATATAGTAGTAAGGGCAAATATTGTGTGTGTGTGTGTGTATTTTTTTTTAGAGACAGAGTCTTGTTCTGTCACCCAGGCTGGAGGCTACAGTAGCTTGAACTCCTTGGTTCAAGTAAGTCTCCTGCCTCAGTCTCTTGAGTAGCTAGCTAGGACTATAGGTGCACACCACCACACTGGGCTAATTTTCTTCATTTTTTGTAGAGATGGGATCTCACTATGTTGCCCTGGCTGGTCTCAAACTCCTGGCCTCAACTGATCCTCCCAAAGCCTCTCAAAGTACTGGGATTGCAGGCATTAGCCACTGCAACCAGCCTGTTTTATGAGCGTTTGTCTTCGATTTCTGTGTGTACTGGGTGATGATATAAAGTATGTTTCTTACTGTGGGCTGCAGTCACTGCACTAATTCATTGCACTAATCCAGCCTTCACCTATTGAAGGAGGTGTTATTATGAGCCCATCCTGTAGATAGGGAAGGTGAAGCCCTGAGAGGTGACCTCACTTGCTGTGGGCTGCACAGTTAGGAGGGGCAGCAGTCAGCACTTGCACGCCCACAGTCTGGCTCCTGGATCTCCCTCTAAAGTCTACACCAACATCCTTCCAATAAATCAGCAACTTCTCTTTCAGCTTGAGCTTCTTTAAGTTGGATTTCTGTGCTGTGCAAACCCAAGAGTCCTGACCAACAGAAGGAGGGAGGAACAGCATTGACAGGACTGACAAAGGTCCACTGCTTGACCAAACTCTAGTCAGGTTTCTAAACCTTCCCCTAGGTCCACCCATGTGCCTACCCTTACCTGTCTTCAGCAAGAATCCTGTTAAGTCGGTTTAGCCAGAATTCTCCTTCTCTCTGATGTTTCCTCTTAGTAATTTTCCATGCACTGACCCTCACCTTGCTTCTGGGCTATAAATTCCCACTTGCCCATTCCATATTCAGCATTGAGCCCAATCTCACTCGTCCACTACAAAATCCTATTGCAGTGGTCCCTATACCTATAGCGACGGTCCTAAGTAAAGTCTGCCTCACTGTGCTTTAGCAAGTATCCTTGAGTAATTTTTTCTTTAACAAGGCACTGGATGTAGAGAGAAGAGGCCAGGTTCTAGGCTAGGCTTAGCCTGGAGTTTGCTGGAGACCTTCAAAAGGACACCTCACCTTTCCAAATATCTGTTACCAAGTATCTGTTTCCTCCTCCTGGCAAATGAAGATGGCAATAGTGTCTCCCTTAGAGGCATCGCAAGGAAGAGAGATAACCTAGGAAAACACTAATCATGTGTCTGGCCAGGAGTACCTGGGGGGTGGGATCGGACAGGGACAGCACATGCAAAGGTGTGGGGAAAGCATTGAGCAGAGCAAGGAAAAATCAGCACAGGAAAGCAGGTATTGCAGGGCCTCAGAGGCTGGATGACAACAAGCATGGTCCATTGCCAAGCAGAGTCCTGGGCGGTTCCAGAAGAGTAAAGTGAGGAGTTCCCAAGTGTCCTAAGGTACAGACAGACACTTCCTATGAATTAAACTTGAAGAACACGCAGCATGGTGCCTCCATCACAGGCGGCTAACACAGAAGAGTCAAGCATCTCAAATCTATGACCCGGGACTCCGGGGGGAGTGAGGAAGCCCAATGTTCGACCTCAGCTGAGGCCTCAGCCATTCCCAGGGCTGAACAGCAGGCTCTGTGCAGAGCAGGAAGCCAGGAGCTGCTCAGAGGGCAGGCAGCTGTGAGGCCTCCTCTGGGAAACCACTCTTTGATCTCCCTGGCAGTAGAGGGGTCCCGCTTCCTGCATCAGAGAATGTCTGCTCTGGAAAGGACCTTAGAGCTCGTGGACCCAACCCCATTGGACAGATGAGGGCAATGCTGCCCTGAAAGGTGCCGGCTTTGGTCAAGGCTGCACAGGGAGTCAGTGGACAAGTCGGGACCAGCATCCCAGCCGCCGTGCTGGCCCTGGACCTCCCTGTTCCTCTTGCTTCCTCTCGCTCAACGGGAAGGCAGCAGGGAGGGCCTGCTCCTTCCGATCTCTCTGATACGGAGGGTCCATTTCCTGCCAAAGCTGAATGAGTTCAAAGGCCCCTGGATGGTCGAGGGATCTGGACAGTACAAGATGGGGAGGGGGGTCTTTAAAATCACAAAGACTACTTTCTCCTTTGAGATTTTTTTTTAAGTTGGAAAGAAGCCAATTTCCTAGCATTCCTTCTTCTGATGTGGCCCTTGGCAAAAATGACACAGCGTGGATGGGGAGGGAAGGAAACTTAAGGTATTTGAGCTCCTACTGTCTGCTGGGCTCTGTGCCATGTGAATGTAACAATCTTTCATGGCAGGTGTTAGTTCACTCATTTCACAGTTGAGGAAATGGAGATAGAGGGAGGTGAAGTAACTTGTGTGGGGTCACACAGCTAGGATTGGAGCCCAAGTTTCTCTGATTGAGGAGCACTATTTGACTTTAGGCCACATCAGTGCCCTCGGGGTTGTATTCTGGGTTATCCGAGTTCCACTGCCCCATTCGTTCTTTCAGCAGACACTTGGTGAATGTCTGGTAGGCAGCAAGTGCTTCAAGTACAGGAATAATCACAAAAATAGATGAGACTTATTGAGTACTTCCTATATGTCAGGCCCCATTCGTCCCAAGTGTTTTACATGCAGAAACTCATTTAATTCCTGCAACAGTCATGTAAGGTGGAAACTATTAAATATCCCCATCTTAAGAGTGAAAGCGAGGCACGCAGAGTTGAGAGGAGGCATCCCAGTTCCATTTTTTAGGAAGTGATAGAGCTGGAAGTCAAACTCTTGCATGCCAGAGTTCACTCTCTGGACCACGGCACGGCACTGCCCTGCCAGGGCTCCAGAGGCACAAAGTCTCAGGGGAAGACAGACATGACTCCAGGTAACTATAAGAAAGTGTGAAAAGGGGTCGAGCGCGGGTGGCTCATGCCTGTAATCCCAACACTTTGGGAGGCCAAGGCAGGCTGATCATTTCAGGTCGGGAGTTCAAGACCAGCCTGGCCAACATGGTGAAACCCCGTCTCTACTAAAAATACAATAATTAGCTGGGCGTGGTGGCATGACCTATAATTCTAGCTACTCAGGAGGCTGAGGCAGGAGGATTGCTTGAACCCGGGAGGCGGAGGTTGCAGTGAGCTGAGATTGCACCACTGCACTCCAGCCTGGACAACAGAGTGAGACTCTGTCTCAAAAAAAAAAAAAAAACAAACAAAAGTGTGAGAAGGGATGGGTGAGGGAAATGCAGGGCATTGCAGGCATGCAGAGAAAAGACAGGCTAAAGTCAGCATTGGTAGTCAAGAAAGGCCTCTGAGAGCATGTGATAATGCAATCAATGCCTAAAGAGTGAATCGTGGCCAGGAGCAGTGGCTTAAGCCTGCAATTCCAGCACTTTGGAAGGTCGAGGGGGGCAGATCACGAGGTCAGGAGATCTAGACCATCCTGGCTAACACAGTGAAATCCCCTCTACTAAAAATACAAAAAATTAGCCGGGCGTCACGGTGGGTGCCTGTAGTCCCAGCTACTCGGGAGGCTGAGGCAGGAGAATGGCGTGAACCCGGGAGGCAGAGCTTGCAGTGAGCCGAGATCGCGCCACTGCACCCCAGCCTGGGCAACAGAGCGAGACTCCATCTCACAAAAAAAAAAAAAAAGAGTGAATCGTAGATTCATAGTCAGTCAGGCAGAAAGGAAATAGATTAGAAGGAGCAATCAGAGGAACTAAACGATTTAGGTCTGGCCAGGGCTTGGAGTGAGAGGGGGAGTACAGAATGGGGAGATCTGAAGCTGAGGAGGAGAGAAAGGATCAGAGAGCCTGAAGAGTACTGAATGCCACGTTAAGAAGTTTGATTTTTATCCTACGGGCAACTGAGTCTTGTGCATGACCCTGGAAAAGCCACATAACCTCACTGCATTTCAGTTTTCTTCTTAGTAAATTGGGACTAAGAGAACCTATTTTGCATACTTGTAGTTATTCAGTGGAAGAAATGAGATGATGCATTTGTAGTAAGAACCTTACAAACGTTAGTCTCCAGCCTCCACCTCTCCACCACTGAAATGAAGAACACAGAGACACAGTTGAAGAAGTAAGCAAGTGTCACAGGAGTGGCTGCCGTGTGCCCATCAGGAGGCTTCAAGCAAGGAACAGAAACCCCAACTAAATACGGCTTAAGTCATAAGGAGTTCATTTTCTCACGTAATAACAAGAGTCTAAGTTCTGGGGTTTGGAAATTCGGTGGCTTAATGATGTCTTCAAGCAGTGTCAGCTTCCTTCCCACACTGGCAGTGCCTTGCCTCATGCTAACCCGATGAATGCAGCAGTGCCAGCCACCATCCGCAGACACGACAATGTCCAGTGAAAAATGCATTTTCGGCGGGGCACGGTGGCTCACGCCTGTAATCCCAGCCCTTTGGAAGGCCGAGGCGAGTGGATCACTTGTCAGGAGTTTGAGACCAGCCTTGCCCACATGGTGAAGCCTCGTCTCTACTGAAAAATACAAAAAAAATTAGCCTGGCATGGTGACATGAGCCTGTAGTTACTTGGGTGACTGAGGCAGGAGAATCACTTGAACCCAGGAGGTGGAGGTTGCAGTGAGCTGAGATCACACCACTGCACTCCAGCCTGGGTGATAGAGTGAGACTCTGTCTCAGAAAAGAAAAAAAAAAAAAAGTACATTTCTACTTATGCATCCTTAAAGGAAGATGCATCTCTTTCCTGGAGACCTCTCCATCAGACTTCCCCTTAGGTCCCATTGACCAGGATTGGTTTGCATGACTTTTGCTAAACCAATATCTGGCAAGGGGAGTATAATCATTATGATTGGTGTAGATCAATCGTGACTCATGCCCCAATACTGAGGAGTGCCCTGTCCTCTGAGTGCTTGGCCTCAAGGAAGAAGGACCCAAGCAAAACAGTCCTTTCCAGCCAGGAAGAAGGAGGGATGGATTTACATAGGTCATCAACATTATCTGTGACTCCAAGAACTGAGTCCAGGCTCTGGGCAATAACAGTAATTTCAGTTCCCACCTACTGCTAGGCTTAGGCTCCAGCATCCTTCTATAGCCCCTCGGGTCAGGACAAGATAAGCCAACATCCTGAGCCTTAGAAGCTGCCTTAGTAGGGCTGAGGGAGCTGGGATGTGTCCCCTGTACCCCCTTGTTCCAGCTCAGTGCCTCTGGAGGAACCCATCATTCACTCATTCAGTCCACAAATATTAACTGGACATCTATTTTGTAGTGGGGACACAATGATAATGAAAACCCAGCATGGACCCTGCCCTCACCAACCTCACTCTCTAGTTGGGGAGACAACGAAGTAACTACACAGGCATGTGTCAAATGACAACTGTGTCCGTTGTGGGCTGACAGGTAAGTGGTGCTATGGGAGGAAATTTCAGGGGACTTGATCCCAGGAGGGAGATCGAGGACTGTGGATTCTGCAGGTATCTTTTGGAGCCCAAGGTCAGCCACTTACTGGCTGTGCAACTTTGCAGTGATGATTTGTTTGACATCTCTGTGCCTTGGTGTTCATTGGGAAATAGCTAAAGCAGGAGGAACTGTCTCTTAGGATTGGTAGAAAAAACACATGAGAAGATGTGGCCATCGTGTAATAACTGCAGTTCTAAGAAACCTCATGCAATCAACAATCCAGCAGGATAGCACAATGGCTGTGGCTCTGGCTCAAGCTAGCCTATATGTGTTTGAGGCCCAGTTCTGCTTCCTTCTAACTGACACTGAGCAATTGTCTCATCTCTGTACGCCTTGGTTTCCCTATCTGTAAAATGGAACCAATAACAAAGAGCATTGCATGAAAATTAAGTAGATCATTATGTAAATCTCTTAGCACAAAGCCATCACATAGTAAGATCAATAAGCGTTAGTGAAGGTTATTATTATTGTTGTTGTGGTTCTTTTGAAATTAATCATAAAAACGAATGTGAAAATGTGGTTCGGTTAGAGATTCTCAGTCTAGCAACTGCAAAGTCATTTTTCTTGTTGATACCTTAATAATAACAGTGTTTGCCCTAGCAATATGTGTATGGTTATGAAAGTTTTATATCCCTGAGCATCCCTGAGCTTTGATTACATCTAGATTTTCTTTGAGAGTGCTGGCCTTCCTATTTCTAGCACCACCAGCACCATCAGTAACACACCATGAGAAGCAGCCATTGTTTGGATAAACAAAGCAAACCCCAGCCAGCAGCCTCACGGCAGCCACGGCTTCCAGGCTGCTTCCAGCTTGTGCTGCTGTATAACCAATCGCAAGCCGCAGGATGCAAATCGTGTTCCCTAATTGATCCATCAAGGTATGCACAGATCAGGTTAAGAAAACTGGCACTGTGGGAGGAATGTCTGCACGTGCGAACACTTAGCACTGGACCCGACGCACGTGAAGTATTTGGTGAACGCCGGCTATTGTTATTAGTGTTATGTATCCTACAGATGGTGGGAGCATCGGACTCTTAGAAGCTGGAGAGAGCCTTGACTGGTTTTGCTTTCCCTTTTCTTGGTAAAACCACTGTAGCTTCTTTAGGTTATCGTGTTATTACTACACCTGCTTCATAGGGTGGGTATGAGGATTCCATGAGTTAGTGTATGGATGTATTTGGAATGGTGCCTGGTACAGCATAAGCACTCAGTAACAACAATAATAGCTACTACTCATTAAGAACTTATCAGGTTTACTTTCCAGATTTAATCCTCACCATCTACCAATGAAGTAGGTATTAACACCATTCCCAGTTTACAGGTGAGGAAACTGAGGCATTGGAACGTTAAATAACATGCTTAAAGTTACACAATAAACATAAACATCAGCTGCTATGGTTATAAGTTTTTTCAAAATAGGGCATTCATCTGAAGAGTCAGTAGAAGCATGGCTATATGTTAAAAAACAAACAAAAAACCCCAGCTTTTGCATAGAAGAATGCTTCAAAATGTAAATAGTGCTTATCTCTCTCTTGGAGAGAGATGGTGATGGCTTCCAGAGTGGCAGAGTCACACTGAGGAGTGACTGGATTCTGAATCTTTGAATAGAGCTGACGGCATTTCCTGACTTTTTGGATTGTGGTGCAGAAGAGGAGTCAAGGGTGAGTCCCAAATTTGTGGCCCATGGAACAGGAAGAATGCAGTAAACATTTCTTAAGAAGGGGAAGACTGCCTGAGAACCAGATTTGTGGAAGGAGAACCAGATTTGTGGAAAGCAAACCAGAGTTTGGTGTTGGATACGTTGAGTTTGAGATACCTTTTAGATGTCTGTGTGGAGAGGTCAGCTAGACAAGTGGATGGACTGGAAAGAAGCTCAGAGGAAAATTCAGGACTGGGGACAAAAATTTAGGAAGTCTCAAAGTATAGATGATATTTAAAGCTTGAGTACCAGATAGGAAGGTCTAGGAGTGAGTATAGCAAGGGAAGGATGACTCCTGGGTTTCAGGCTTGGGCAACTGGAAGGATAATTTTCCTTCTGAGAGATGGAGAGCACAGGAGCAGGAGGAGGTGTGGAGGGGAAGATGATGTGCCTACTTGCGGACACATGGAGTTGGGGTCCTGGAGGACATCACAGAGGGGCAGGGAGTAGCCTGGCTGTAGTCCGATGTAGAGGTCATGGGCTCAGAAGAGAGAGCTGGGACAGAGCCAGAGCCAGGGGGTAACTGAGGTCCCAACAAATTTATGTAAAAGAAATGCAAATCTCCACAAATCTGAGCCCTTTTCATAATTCCCGGAGTCAGGGCAAACAGGTGTCAATGCAGGTGTTCTAGGGATTAATAGGAATTTGAACTCACAGGTGAATTTCAACCTTTTCTGAGGAAACACACTCAGAAAAGAACTGAGTGGGAAAAAAAAGACCCCTTCCCTCTCCATTTCTGAGCACCATCTGGCTTCTCTAGGGCACCTGAATGAGGGACTCTTGAGAGATTGGAAAGGGATCCAGTGGGACAGAGATAGGAACTGTAGAGCCAGGAGTAGGACTGGTGGCCTCTATAATCTGTTGCTGCATAGCAAATACCCCAGCTTGGCAGTACAAAGCAACATTTTTCTTAGGCTCATGGATTTGGCAGTCAGGAATTTGGACAGAGCACTGTAGGAATGGTTTATTTCTGCCTCTTGACGTCTAAGGCGTTTAACTGAGAAGGCTCCAATGGCTGGGGACTGGAGTCACCTGTGGGTACCTTCACTCACCTGTCTGGCTCCTGGCCTTGGATGGCTGAAGGCTGGCCTTAGCTGGGAATGTCTCCTTCATGGCCTATATATGGCTTGGGCTTCTCATAGCATGGTAGTTGGGTTCTGAGCAGGAATGTCTGAAGAGTCAGTGTCTAGAGAGAGCCGAGTGGAAGATGCCCAAAGGCCTAGCCTCAGAAGTCACACAGTGTCACTTCCACCATATTCTATTGGTCAAAGCTGACACAAGCCCACTCAATTCAAGGGGATGGGGCATCGACCCCACTTCTTCATAGGAGGAGCTTCAAAGGATTTGTAGCCAATTTTCTTAGTAACAGTTTTATTGAGATATAATTCACGTACCATATGATTCACTCATTTAAAGTATGTAGTTCAAAGGTTTTTGCTATATTTACAGAATTGTGCAATCCATCACCACAACCAATTTTAGAACATTCTTATTACCCCAACAAAGAAACCTTGTACCCTATAGTTATCACTGTCCCCAATATTCTCATCCCTTCCCTCAGCCCCTGGCAACCAATAATCTACTTTATATCTTCAGGGATTTGCCTTTTCTGGACATTTCATATAAATGAAACCATATAGTGTGTGGTTTTTGTGACTGGCTTATTTCACTTAGCATAATGGGTGTCTTGTTTTGTTTTGTTTTTCGTTTTTGAGATGGAGTCTCAGTCTATGGCCCAGGCTGGAGTGTAGTGGCACAATCCAGGCTCACTGCAACCTCTGCCTCCTGGGTTTAAGCGATTCTCATGCCTCAGCCTCCCAGGTAGCTAGGATTACAGGCATGCGCCACCATGCCCAGCTAATATTTGCATTTTTAGTAGCGATGGGATTTCACCATGCTGGCCAGGCTGGTCTTGAACTCCTGACTTCAGGTGATCCGCCCACCTCAGCCTCCCAAAATGCTGGGATTACAGGTGTGAGCCACTGTGCCCCGGCCTCACTTAGCATAATGTGTTCAAGGTCCATCCGTATTGTAGCAGGAATCAGCACTTTGTTACTTTCTACGGCCAAATGATATTTCATTGTATGAATACATCACATTTTGTTTATCCATTCATCAGCTGATGGAGATTTGAATTGTTTCTATTTTTAGACTATTATGACTAATGCTGCTATGAATATTCATGTGAAAGTTTTGTGGCCAATTTTTAAAAACTATCACTGACTCAGGCAGGAGCTCCAGGGCTGGTAGACCCCAGACAAGATTTTGACATGTCTTAGCTCTGTGCCCTTCAGAAAAATCACTCAACATTTCTGAGCTCATCTGTAAAATGGGATAACAAAATATTCCTGGACAGGTGAGGATTAATGAGCTCAAGGCTATGAATGATTTTTTAAATCATAAACTGAAAAGCTTTGTAAGAGATCTACATGTTGCCAACACAACAGCACTCCCTTTCTTGGTAAAAGAACCCTGATTTTGGTCAGGTATCTGCCTCCTGGGGGCTTGACTCCCACCCTCCCACCACAGTAGACAAATCATGATCAGTCTAAACCAATCACAATAATCCATTGTCTTTGCCTATTTATGGTTTTGGAATGACCTAATGGTGCATTACTGGTCAATGAGACAGAGGGGGTCTGCTGGGGAACACTGCAGTAAATGGGTATCTCAGACCTAAAAGACATGCAAAAGTAAAAACCATCCCTTTTTAGCAAGACATCTTCATGTCTGCTTGTGAAACTGCATAGTAATCAGCTTGATGAGTGTGATAAAATCTGAAAATTGACAGCAAGTTGATATCAGCATTGAGCTAACCCAGGAGAAGTCTTGCCTCTGGATGACTTCTTATGTGAGGTAATAAGTGTCTTTATTCTTTAAGTCACTTGTAATTGGGTTTCCTATAACCTGCAACTGAAAACATCCATACTTAAACACATCTCAGTATCTGTCTGTCTGTCTATCTATCCCATCTACTTTCAGAGAGGATTAGTCTTACCTTACAATAAAAGACCCAGGGAGAAATCAATACAAGGGTAAACAAGCAATGACGGGAACTCATGCTTCTGGCATCATGGCATACCAAATACCTTGAATGACCCTTCCAATGAAAAGAACTGTAGTTATTTTTAATATACATATTTTTAAAATAAATCAGTTACATGAATCAGCTTACATTTAAGTAAAAGGAGAACAACAACACAAAAAGTATAAGTAAAATATATAATATGTCAGAAGGTAATAATGCATAAAGAAAAATAATTCCAGGAAGAAGGATGAGGAGCACCAGGTGGAATAAATGTGTTACCATTTCAAAGGGGTGGTCAAGGTAGGCCTCACTGGAATGGTGACTTTTGAGAAAGGACTTAAAGATGATGAGGGCAATAGTTATATAAATGTCTGAGAGAGAAGAATAATCAAGTGGAGGAAACAGCCACTATGAAGAGTATAGTGTAAATGTGTCTGGGATGTACAAGGAATGACGAAGCCAGTATGACTAGAATTAAATGAGTGAAGGGAAGAGTAGAAGATCAGTTCATAGTTGTAATGGATATGGAAATCTAGATCGGCAGTAGTTGCTGTCTTCTGGCTCTTGTGGTTTCTGCGGAGAAGTCCACTGTCAGTCTCATTGTAGATTCTTTGAATATATATCTTTTTCTCTCTGGCCTCTTTTAAGATTTTTCTCTTTGTCTTTGACTTTCAGAAGTTTGACTATTGTGTGCCTGAATATGGTTTTCTTTGTATTCATTCTGTCTAGAGTTCATAATTCTTAATGCATCTTATGACTTGATATCTTTCTTCAGTTTTGGAAATTCTCAACCATCATCTCTTCAAACATTGCATCTGCCCTATTTTCTCTTTCCTTTCACTTTGAGATTCCAATTACACATAATTTAGACATGTCCATGTGTTTCATGTGTCTCTTACATTGTTATTTCTTATAGTTCTCTTGCAATTATAGATCCCTTCCAATTATGTAAGAGACACATGAATCCCAGTGGATACATTATGTATCTCTTATAGATAACAATGTAAGAGACACAATGTTATTTGTATTTTTGCATCCTTTACACTCTCCTTACTTAGGTCTGGAAATTTTCTCTTGGTCTCTTTCCAGTTCACTAATTCTCTCTTCAGTTGTATCTGATCTGTTGCCAAACCCATCTGTTGAGTTTTTATTTCAGTTGTTATATTTTTAGTTCTAGAATTCATTTCTGATAATTTCTATAGTTTCCAGTTCTCTGCTGAAATTTCCCATCTTTCCATTTAATCTGTTTATCACTGTTACTTTAAAGTCTGCTAGTGCCAATATCTGGACTCCTATGGGTCTCTTTCTATGATTTTTTTTTTCTCTTGATATTTTGGTAAATTCATGTCTCTTTGCATGTTCAGTAACTTTTTAACATTGTGTATGAAAAATATAGAGATAGGCCGGGCTCGGTGGCTCAAGCCTGTAATCCCAGCACTTTGGGAGGCCGAGACAGGCGGATCACGAGGTCAGGAGATCGAGACCATCCTGGCTAACCCGGTGAAACCCCGTCTCTACTAAAAAAAATACAAAAAACTAGCCGGGCGAGATGGCGGGCGCCTGTAGTCCCAGCTACTCGGGAGGCTGAGGCAGGAGAATGGCGTGAACCCGGGAGGCGGAGCTTGCAGTGAGCTGAGACCCGGCCATTGCACTCCAGCCTGGGCGACAGAGCGAGACTCCGTCTCAAAAAAAAAAAAAAAGAAAAATATAGAGATAATTTGAAACTCTGGATCATGTTCTTTTTCTCAAGGGAAGATACACTTTTACTTGTGACAGGTAGTAGATACAGATCACCTTAATGAAGTCAGGAACTAAGCTAATCCAAAGCTGGTCTTCAGTCTCTTTTTTTCTTTTTCTTTCTTTCTTTTTTTTTTTTTTTTTTTTTCCGAGGTGGAGTTTCACTCTTGTTGCCTAGACTGGAGTGTCGTGATGTGATCTGGGCTCACTGAAGCCTCCACCTCCCAGATTCAAGTGATTCTCCTGCCTCAGCCTCCCAAGTAGCTGGGACTACAGATGCATGCCACGACGTCCAGCTAATTTTTGTATTTTAGTAGAGACAGGGTTTCACCATGTTGATCAGGCTGATCTTGAACTCCCGACCTCAGGTGATTCACCCTCCTCAGCCTCCCAAAGTGCTGGGATTACAAGCATGAGCTATCCTGCCCAGCCTGGTCTTCAGTCTTTAAGATGGCTAATATACTTCTGACTTACCCAAAATTACAAACTGAAAAGTGCTATGAAGGAGATAAATGGTAATAGAACAGAAAGTAATTTGGGATGGGAGAGAGAAGTATACACAGCTTTAGCTAAGTGTATTAGTCCATTTTCATGCTGCTGATAAAGACATACCTGAGACTGGGCAATTTACAAAAAAAAAGAAGTTTATTAGACTTACAGTTCCACATGGGTGGGGAAGCCTCACAATCATGGCAGAAGGTAGAAGGCACATCTCACAGGGCAGCAGACAAGAGAAGAGAGCTTGTGAAGGGAAACTCATGTGTTTTTTTGTTTGTTGTTTTTTTGAGACAGAGTCTTGCTCTATCACCAGGCTGGAATGCAGTGGCTCGATCTTGGCTCACTGCAAGCTCTGCTTCCTGGTTCAAGTGATTCTCCTGCCTCAGCCTCCTGAGTAGCTGGGACTACAGGCGCATGCCACAACACCCAGCTAATTTTTGTGTTTTTAGTAGAAACGGGGTTTCACCATGTTGTCCAGGATGGTCTCGATCTCCTGACCTCATGATCCACCCACCTCGGCCTCCCAAAGTGCTGGGATTACAGGTGTGAGCCACCGTGCCCGGCTGGGAAACTCGTTTTTAAAACTATCAGATCTCATGAGACTTATTCACTAGCAGGAGAACAGCACAGAAAAGGCCTGCCTCCATGATTAAGTGACCTCCAACCAGGTCCCTCTCACAACACGTGGGAATTCAAGAGGAGATTTGGGTGGGGGCACAGCTAAACCACATCACTAGGGTACTCAAAGAAGGCCTCTATGAGAGGTAACACTTGACTGCCAAACTGAATGATGAGAAGGAAACAGCCATGTGAAGATGTAGGTTCTCCCAGACAGATTAAGCAGCAAATGCAAGTGCCCTGAGGCTGAAATGAGCTTGGCAGCTTTGTGCAATAGAAAGAAGGCAGGATGACACTACAAGGTAGATAAGAGCTAGCTATTAGAAGTCCTGACAAAGAGTGTGGATTTCAGGCACAGTAAGAAATTACTGGAAAATTTTACGCAAGCAGTGGCATGATGTGATTCATGTTTTTAAAAGATCACTCTGGCTGTGAATGTGGAGAAATATTCATGGGGAAACAAAACTTGAAGCAAGGAGACCAGTGATGTGACTATTTACAGTGATGTAGATGAGAGGTGGTGGCAGCCTGGACTAGGGTGCATTGCAAATGAAGAGAAATAGATGGATTTGAGATTTGGAGGTAGGATTTACAGGACTTGTTTCTAGGTTAGATATAGGGTTGGTGGGGGACCAAAAGGACTTGAGCAATTGGATGGATGAAGATGGGGAAGTATGGGGAAGGTATAGTTTTGAAGATAAAGGTCAAGCATTCCATTCTGATGCCATTTCCATGGTATACAAACGGCATTAATTTGGTGTCTTTTGGTTGCAAGTGTCAAACTGGCTTAAGCAAACATGAGAAATTGTTGGCTAGTACTCTTGGGAAATACAGGCTCATGGACAGTTCATGAGCCTATACGAGGCACTATAACTGTCCTCAGAACACACATATTATCTCACTCTTTCCTTCTGTCTCCTTGTCCCCCTCTTCCTCCTCCAACTGCTTCTCCTTTTTCTCTCTACCTTCTTTGCTGGGATGATTTAATCCTGGAGTGGGTGCAGCCACACCCCACCCATGAAGGAAACTGTCTACAGTAGGAAGAAAGGCGGCCTTCCCATAGCCTATCCACTGCATCCTACTGCCCCATTGTTCATGCTGAGTGAGAATATCTATCTGTTTAACCCTCTAGGAACAGACCGGACACACCTTAAAGTTAAGGACCAATTCTTACTCCCTCTGAAACACCAGCTTAGTGAAATGAAAAATGAATTGTCTTTGGAATGAGCCAGTACCTGGCTCTGACATTTAGTAGCTGCTTGGCCTTGGACAACTCACTCAACCTCTCTGAGACTTATTTTCCTCATGTATAAACTAGTGATTACAAATATGTAATTGGGCAAGCTGTGAGGATTAAACAAGATCTTGATGAGAAATGCCTGGTACAGTTTGGGTACTCTATGTTTTGATAACTGTGGATATACAAAGACGGCAGCAACCCTGTGGGTATAATCTTGGCAATGTGGGTGTGGAGGAGTGAGGCTGGACTGGTTCCTGGCAGAAGGGAGGAAAAGCCAGTTTGGGACAGGGGTGCCTGAAACTCACTGTGCAGTTTCCTTGGGCAGGCCCACCCCAAACCTGGCCTCAGCCCAAGCCTGCCTGGTGGGGGCCCTTCCCAGGATCCCCACCCACAGTCAGGACAGGTCCTGGCCTGTACCTCACTCCTCTGCCTGCGGCTGGGGTTTGCTTAAGCCTCTTACATTCCGGAGGGATTGATAAGATTCCGGAAGCCACACCCACCACCCACTGCCAACCCCAGGGTTAGGAGAGAAACACCGGGTCCTCCCCTCCATACCACGGGCTGACAGCCAGCACCCCACTCCGCAGCACCACCCTTCACATACGCACATGGCCCTGTCTCTTCTTCACGGAACAGCACAGCTTTAAGGAACCTCAAGGAGCCCTGCCACCCTCTTTCTGCTGACCCTTGCCCTGTCAATCTGATGGGCCATACCCTTCCACATTCCCCACAGAGCACCAGCCGGTTTCATTCCTTTCCTCCCCACGAAATCCACAAATTAAAAGAACTTGCCCAGAATTCATGACATTAGGAGAACCATGGCTCTAGGGTGACCTAACGGTGGTTGAATGTACCCACACCCACTGAGCTGCTTCACTTAGATTATAGCTCCAAAGACTCTGGGTTCCTGGGACCCCATGTTGGAAACCACTGTTGGACAGATAGGGAAACTGGGGACCAGAGAGCAAAAGGAACTCGCCCAAGTCATAGTCAGGCCTGGCTGGGCAGTGGTAGAACCCAGGCCTGTGATGTCGCAAGCCAGACTCCTGAGGCCTGTCCTCAGGACAAATCAGCCCCGATGGTGCCTCTATACCCACAGAGACGCCTTCTAGTGGGTGCAGGACATAGTCCAACTTGACTGTGGGGGGTGGGTTTGAAGGAACTGGCGGCAAACAGATGGCACTGACCTGACTCCCTGACGCCTCAGTGTGGCCTAGGACAAGTGGCTTAACCTCTCTGAGCTTCTGTGTCCACATCTTAAAGTGGAGATCAATCCAAGGTAAGTGAGGGTTGGAGGAAGTAATGCTTATGAAGAGTTTAGCAGGAGGCCCAGCATACAGTAAGCAATCTACAAACAGCTGTTATTGCTGTCATTATTAATAAAAACAATGGAATAAAAGTCTATAATCCTGCCTTAGTCATGGCACCAGGTTGGAGATTGAGGGAAACTCAGGACAGGCTCCCCAGCCCCCCACTGTGGAGTCCTGTGACCTTACAACCCCTTCCCCGCCCACCTTTCCTTCCCCACAAAGCCCACAGCCTCCAGGGCCTGGGCCCAGCCCTCACTTTCTCCTGCTCCACTGCGCTCTCCCTCTGCTGGCTGTGATGATTCATCCACCCCCCGGGCCATAGTCATGCCCATCAGAAACCCATTTTTCCAGTTTCCCCTTCTGAACCAGGGGCCTCTTTGGCCACGCCTTCTTCCCAGTATAAGGGAGGAGTAGGGGGCCCTGAGCTGGAAAAAGGGTATCTAGGGGGAGTCGGGGTAGAAAGGAGGAAGATGGGAAAGGAAGTAAGGACAGAAACAATTTCCTCCCTTGACCTGAATGAGTCTAGAGAAGCTCTGATCCCTGGGCAGGGATAGACCCAGGTTTTTCGGGTGTGAGAGGTGGGGAGAGGTCAGGCTGGAGCTGTGATTTCCCACTGCTGAAAGGATCCTGGAAGTCTCTCCAGCACCTCAAACTCAGCAGAATGCAAGCAGAACTTACCTCCGTGACAAAACTGCCCCTACTCCCCGGCTGTCCACAGAGTCCCCCCAGGTAGGAAACCAGGGCATGCCCCATCTCACCCCTCCTCTGGCCAGCACATCTCACCCATGGCCATGCGCTGGCCTTTTCGACCTGGGAACACCGTATCTTCCTGTTGGGCCCTGCTGCCAATGCTACCTGGTTAGGTCTTCACCAGTCCTCCCCTTCCTCGCTGGGCTCCTCCCCTGCCATCTCCCTCCATACTACCCAGTGAATCTTTCTTAGACATAGAATTAATCAAACATGTGGGCAGGCTTGAGACAGCAGGAGCCAACTTGTCTCTGTTCTCCCGATGAATGAATGGCAGGCAGAGGTTGGGGAGTGGGCTGGGCAGGCCCACTGTGGGCTCACACTCCCTGAGCACCAACCGAACACTTTACCTTCATCATACCCAATGAAGGTGGGTACCACTGGACCCATTTCACAGATAGGGAAATTGAGGGTAGTGAGGTCATGAATGTCACACCCAACCCCCAGCCAGGAGATGACAGAGTTGGATTTTGAACTCCAGTCTGACTTCAGAGCCTGAGCCTGATTCTCTTCAATGTTTAGAGGTACCTTTAGAGACTAAGGAGAAATCATTTGTGTTTGGGCCCTTAAGGGTCAGTGAATCAAGTGGCTTCCTGAGAAAGGAAGGAACGCTCTTGCAGGGGTGTGCACATACGTATGTGTGTGAGTGTGAGTGTGTGTGTGTGAGTGTGTGTGTGAGTGTGTGTGTGAGTGTGTGTGTGTGAGTGTGTGTGACAGTGTGTGTGTGAGTGTGTGTGAGAGAGAGTGTGTGTTTGTGTGAGAGTGTGTGTGTGTGAGTGTGTGTGTGTGAGTGTGTGTGTGTGTGTGTGTGTCCAGCTCCTGGGCATCCAGCCTGAAAGTGAATGTTGCTGCCACTGCTGCCCTCCACTGACCAGAGGCAGAACTGTTCCAATCTCTTGGGAATCTGACTTCACAGGGGACTACATTGCCCAACTCCAGGGACCCTAAGAAACCAGCTGGGTTAAGGTTAAATTCCTAATATACAAAGAGTTCTTAAAAAGCAATAAGAAACAAACAAATGTAATCCAACAGAAAAAAATAGACAAACGATATAAACAGGCCATTTCGCAAAAGAAAACATCCAAATAGCCAATAAGCAGATGATCGGTTTCACTAATAACCAAATAAATGATAATAAAAACAATAATGACAAGTTCACCTGTTAGATTACAAATTGACAATGCCTTCTTTTAGAAAGAGTGCTGAGAAACAGGCATTCATGTATTGTTGGTAGCAGTGAGATTGGTGCTAGCTTTTTGGAGGGCAATATCAAAAATTTTAATATTCACATCTTTTTTGAGACGGGGTCCAGGCTGGAGTGCAGTGGTGTGCGTAATCACAACTCACTGCAGCCTCGGCCTCCAGGGCTCAAGTCAGCCTCCTGCCTCAGTTTCCCAAGTAGCATGGAATTTTTAAATTTTTTTGTAGAGGCAGTGTCTCCCTATGTTGCCCAGGCTGGTCTTGAACTCCTGAACTCGAGTGATCCTCCCACCTTGGCCTTCCAAAGTGCTGGATTACAAGCGTGAGCCACCATGCCCAGCCCCTACATTTTTCTACCTAACCGTTCTGCATCTAGAAATTTATCCTAAAAATGCAAAAGAATATATGTTTAAAAGTGTTTGCTGCTACAGTGTTTATGGTCCATCTATGGACTACAGAGAAAAATAGGGAGCCACTAAAAATAAAGAGGTAACTGGATTCTGCTCATGTTCATGCTGATCACATTTATACATTTATGTTAATTGTATATTTGTATGTGAGTATGTAATCAAAGTAAAACTTTGACAGTAATAAGATAAATATCATAGATATCCATGATATATTATGGAGTGAAAAACTGAGATTGCACCATAGTTAAAATACTACGATCCAGTTTACATAAAGTTTTGTGTGTGTGTGTGAACATAACAAGTTATCTTGGAAGACTGTTATCAAAATCTTTCTTTCTTTTTTTTTTTTTTGGAGACGGAGTCTCGCTCTGTCGCCCAGGCTGGAGTGCAGTGGCCGGATCTCAACTCACTGCAAGCTCCGCCTCTCGGGTTTACGCCATTCTCCTGCCTCAGCCTCCCGAGTAGCTGGGACTACAGGCGCCCGCCGCCTCGCCCGGCTAGTTTTTTGTATTTTTTAGTAGAGACGGGGTTTCACCGTGTTAGCCAGGATGGTCTCGATCTCCTGACCTCGTGATCCGCCCGTCTCGGCCTCCCAAAGTGCTGGGATTACAGGCTTGAGCCACCGCGCCCGGCCGACTGTTGCCAAAATCTTAATGATGGCTACCTTTGTATAATAAGATTTCACTTGAATTTTACTTTCTTCTGTATACTTCTCTTATGGTTTAAATTTCTTTTTAATGAGCCCATATTATTTTAATAATAAAAACAATAAAGCTGTTTTCATTTTGAAGAAAGAAAACAGAGGATTTTGCTTCCCCAGGTGATGGAGCCCAGTGGTAGGATAGGGGTGGCCCTGCTAGGATAGCAAGCTGGTGGGTTGGGACATTAAGGTGGGGCGCAGAGATCTGGAGCTGCATCTGACCCAGTGTAAAGTTGCCTGGAATGAGTCCTAGGTGGTCAGAGAGGAAAAGGCCTGCTGGTCCAACACCCTGTGTGTGAGGCAGGAGTGACAGATTACACAGGTCAGATTGGGCAAGGGACTTGGCCAAGGTTACACAGTGAGCGAGTGCTGAACTGGGCACCAAAACCCAGGACTTCAGACCCTAGGCCAGTGCTCCTTCCTCACTGCTCTCACTTCATAAGGTGGATCTGAAGGTCAGAAGTTAGATCAGGTTAGACAGCAGGTTTCCACTGAGATGGTGCTGTTACTGGTTTGCTGGGAGAACAATTCTCTCCAACTTAGCCTCCTTATCACTGAGCCAGGAAGTCATTGCTCCCTGGGAACATCTTTGTGCCCACATGCCTGTTCCTGATTCTGAGCTGGAAGCTGGATTGTAAGGGATGGATGGTGGCCTCTCTCCATCCCCAGTCTTCCTGCCTCCAGGACCGCCTCAGCAGTTCATTCTTTATACCACCCTAGGAGGATTCCTTGAAAACTCTACTCCCACGCGTCGCCTCTGCTTGGAAAAGCTCTCTGTGGTTCCCCACCGCCCTTATTCAAGGCCTTCAGTGATGTGAACCCACCCTCCATTTGCAGCCCTCGCCCAGCCCCTCCAGCCACCTACATTAGGGTCCCATCCTATGTGCTGACTCTACCATGTCTTTTTACCTTCCTGTACCTTGGCTCATGCAACCCCTTCTATTTATTATTATATTCCTGCCTTCTATAAGTGTGAAGCTTTTGATCCTTCTTTAAAATCATCCTAAATAAATGTTCTCTCCTCCAGGAAGCCTTCTTTGACTCCCAGAGGAATTTTTTTCCTGTTTCTTAAGAGCATGCTTTATTCATTTTTGTACCATCTGTGGCTAGCCCTGTGCTTAGCATACAGTGAGCAGACAAGGGATGCTGGTCAAATGAAGAGTCAACTGCATTTGATCAAACTGTCTCATTTTCCCCTCCTCTCCCACCCCTTCTATTTTAGAATGCAAAGGATGGAGAAACTCTAAACTTTTTCAGAGGAGAAGAATATAGGAGGTATTACATTTCACTTTCAGTATAAGTACAGTACTGGTCTTAGAGTTAAAGTATTATGGAAACATTTGTTTTTATAAATGTATCACAGATTGGAGATACTGATATATAAAAATATTAGCCTAAGGTTTAGTTGGCAACCCCTTGACTGTATTTGCTTTTATAATCATGAGAAACATTGCTTCAAACCATGCTTGTTATACATAATAAGGCACCTGGTTTATGGCAGAAAAACTTTTTCAAAAAATTCATGACATTAAGAAAACATTACAAGCGTCAGCATATTCCTATGCATGTGTGCTCAATTTCAAAATTTATTTGAGGATTTATTAGAAAATATCATTCTGAATGTGACCGTGAATTTCATTTTTGCAACAGTACCAGGGTATGGAATTTTCATATTCATTTTTAAATTTTTAAGAAATGTTAGTGACTATGGGTACTCTGTATTCATGGAGTACATGCAATGTACTGATCCAGGCACTCAATGTGCAATAATCACATCAGGGTAATGAGGGTATCCATTGCCTCAAGCATTTATCGTTTCTTTGTGTTAGGAACATTCCAATATTACTCTTTTAGTTATTTTTAAATATGCAATAAATTACTGTTGACCGTAGTAAAATACTAGGATATTATTCATTCTGTGTAAGCATACTTTTGTGCCCATTAACCATTCTCCCCTACCCCACCCCACCCCCAGCTTCCTTCTCAGCCTCTGGTAACCATCATTCTACTCTCTAGCTTCATGAGTTCAATTGTTTTAATTTTTAGCACCCACATATAAGTGAGACCACGAGAAATTTGTCTCTCTGTGCCTGGCTTATTTCACTTACATAATGTCTTCCAGTTCCATCCATGTTGTTGCAAATGACAGAATTTAATTATTTTTATGGCTGAATGATATTCCACTGTGTACATGTACAACATTTTCTTTATTTATTCATCCATTTGGGGACACTTAGATTGATTCCAAATCTTGGCTATTGTGCACAGTGCAGCAATAAACACGGGAGTGGAGATATCTAATCGATATACGAATTTCCTTTATTTGGATGTATACTTACTAGTGGAATTGGTGGATCATATGGTAGTTCCAACTTTAGTTTTTTGAGGAAACTCCAAACTGCTCTCCACAGTGACTATACTAATTTACACCCCCAACAGTGTATGAGGGTACCCCTTTCACAACATCCTCACTAGCATTTGTTATTACCTGTCTTTTGAATGAAAGCCATTTTAAGTGGGGTGAGAAGATATCTCGTTGTAGTTTTGATTTGCATTTCTCTGATGATTAATAATGTTGAGCGTTTTTTCAAACACCTGTCGGTCATTTGTATGTCTTCTTTTGAGAAATGTCTATTTGGATTTTTGCCCACTTTTTAATCCAATTACTTCATTTTTCCAATCAAGTTGTCTGAGCTCCTTATATAATCTGGTTATTAATCCCTTTCAGATGGGTAGTTTGCAAATATTGTCTCTCATTGTGTGGGTTATTTCTTTACTTTGCTGATTGTTTCCTTTGCTGTGCAGAAGATTTTAGCTGGATGTGATCTCATTCGTCCATTTTTGCTTTTGTTGTCTGTGCCTTTGAGGTATTACTCAAGAAATCTTTACCCAGACCAACGTCCTAGAGAGTTTTCCCAATGTTTGCTTTTAGTAGTTTCATAGTTCGGGATCTTAGATTTAAGTCTTTAATCCATTCTTACTTGATTATTGTATATGGCAAGAGACAGGGATCTACTTTCATTCTTCTGCATATGAAGATCCTGTTTTCCTGGCACCAAATATTGAAGAGACTTTCCTTTCCCCAGTGAATGTTCTTGGCACCTTTGTCAAAAATGAGTTCACTGTAGATGTCCCATAGGAATTTTTAGGGGTGTGCATTCAGCTATTCCTGTGTGCTTTCCCGTGGCTTCAATTACTATCTTATTTTGTGTCTTTCAATTTACATGCTTTTTATTTGCTTCTTTTTTCTTATTTCACATTTTTAATTGGATTGTTTTTTTAAATTCTATTCTTTTGTTCCCTCAACTAGCATGGAAAATAAGTATACGTCACATACTCTTAAAATCTAGAGCTCAGTAAAATTGCTTCCAACTTCCCAACCAAGACAAAATTAGGTGTTTTCATTCAATCTTGTTTTTTTTTTTTTTTTTTTTTGGTTTTTTGTTTTGTTTTGTTTTGTTTGTTTTTACGGAGTTTCTGTCTGTTGTCAGGCTGGAGCGCAGTGGCATGATCTCGGCTCACTGCAACCTTTGTCTCCTGGGTTTAAGCAATTCTCCTGTCTCAGCCTCCCAAGTAGCTGGGACTACAGGCACATGCCACCACGCCCAGTTAATTTTTGTATTTTTAGTAGAGATGGGGTTTCACCATGTTGGCCAGGATGGTCTTGATCTCTCGACATCGTGATCCACCTGCTTCAGTCTCCCAAAGTGCTGGGATTACAGGCGTGAGCCACCACACCTGGCCTCAATCCTGTTTTAAAACCCCCAAAATATTAATTATTATTATTATTACTATAGTAATCAATACTTATTTAAATTCACCAACACATTTACCAGCTTCTTTGTTCACTTTACTGCTTCCCACCCTTCTTCTGGGATTTTTTTCTAACTGATTTATTGAAATACAATCGACAAACAATCAACTGCCCACACTTAAAGTGAACAATTTTGAGAGGTTGTTATATATGTACGCATCTGTGAAATCATCGCCATGATTAAGAAAATGAACTTCAGGCTGGGCATAGTGGCTCTTGCCTGTAATCTCAGCACTTTTAGGAGGCTGAGGTGGGTGGGCCACCTGAGGTCAGGAGCCAAGATTGCACCACTGCACTCCAGCCTGGGCAACAGAGTGAGACTCCATCTAAAACAAAACAAAACAACATTCTAAAAATTTATTTGAGTAGTATAATAAATACACACTCTTTTTTGTCCATCTTCTTTCACTCGGCACAATTATTTTGAGATTCAGCCATGCTATTGCACATGTAAAATTTATCCATTTTTTTTTGCCAAGGAATATTTCCATTGTATGGTTGTGCCACATTTAGTTTATTCATTCATCCATGGATTTGGGACATTAGGGTTACTTCTAAATAAATTGTGACTATTATAAATAAAGCAGCAATAAACATTTGTGTACAAATCTTTGCATGCATATATGCTTTCATTTCTCATATAGTTTGGCTGTCTTCTCCAAATCTCATGTTGAAATGTAATCCTCAGCATTGGAGGTGAGGCCTGAAGGTCAGAGATGTTTGGATCATGGGGGAGTATCCCTTATGAACGGCTTAGTGCCATTCCCTTGGTGATGAATGAGTTCACACAAGATCTGGTTGTTTAAAAGTTTGTGGCACCTCCCAGCTGCACCCCACCACATCTCTGTCTTACTCCTGCTCTCGCCGTGTGATAGGCCAGCTTCTCCTTTGCCTTCTGCCGTGAATGTAAGTTTCCTGAGGCCTCACCAGAAGCCAAGCAGATGCCTAGCGCCATGCTTCCTGTACAGCCTGTAGTACTGTGACCCAATTAAACCACTTTTCTTTATAAATTATCCAGTCTTGGGTACTTCTTTACAGCAATACACTAATATCCTAATACAGGTACCTAGAAGTGGAATGGCTCAGTATATGTTAGAGATACCTAGCTAAATTATTAAGAAACTGCCAAACTGTTTTCCAAAATGGCTGTTGTACTAGTCATTCTCATACTGCTATGAAGAAATACCTGAGACTGGATAATTTATGAAGAAAAGAAGTTTAAGTGGCTCACAGTACTGCAAGCTGTATAGGAAACCGGGCTGGATCTGCTTCTGGGGAGGCCTCAGGGAGCTTTGACTCATAGTGGAAGGTGAAGGAGAAGCAGGCATGTCTTATATGGCTGGAGCAGGAAGAGCAGAGAGAAGGGGGTGGTGCTACACACTTTTTAACAACCAGCTCTCATCAGAATTCACTATCATAATGACAGCTCCAAGGGAGATGATGTTAACCATGAGAAACAGCCCCTGTGATCCAATCACTTCCCACCAGATCCCACCTCCAACCCTAGGGATTACAACTGAATGTGAGATTTGGGTGGGGACACAGATGCAAACCATCTCAGCTGTACATTTGATATTCCCACCAGCAATATAAGAATTATCAAGACCAAATCTACTTTTGATTGGTGTACCTGAAAGTGATGGGGAGAATGGAACCAAATTAGAAAACATTCTGCAGGATATTATCCAGGAGAACTTCCCCAACCTCACAAGGCAGACCAACATTCAAATTCAGGAAATACAGAGAACACCACAAAGATACTCCTTGAGAAGAGCAACCCCAAGACACATAAATGTCAGATTCACCAAGGTTGAAATGAAGGAAAAAATCTTAAGGGCAGCCAGAGAGAAAGGTCGGGTTACCCACAAAGGGAAGCCCATCAGACTAGCAGATCTCTCTGCAGAAACCCTACAAACCAGAAGAGAGTGGGGGCCAATATTTGACATTCTTAAAGAAAAGAATTTTCAACCCAGAATTTCATATCCAGTCAAACTAAGCCTCATAAGTGAAGGAGAAATAAAATCCTTTACAGTCAACCAAATGCTGAGAGATTTTGTCACCACCAGGCCTGCCTTATAAGAGCTCCTGAAGGAAGCACTAAACATGGAAAGGAACAACCAGTACCAGCCACTGCAAAAACATGCCAAATTGTAAAGACCATCAATGCTATGAAGAAACTGCATCAATTAACAGGCAAAATAACCAGCTAGCATCACAATGGCAGGATCAAATTCACACATAACAATATTAACCTTAAATGTAGATGGGCTAAATGCCCCAATTAAAAGACACAGACTGGCAAATTGGATAAAGGGTCAACACCCATCGGTGTGCTGTATTCAGGAGACACATCTTATATGCAAAGACACACATAGGCTCAAAATAAAGGGATGGAGGAAAGTCTACCAAGCAAATGGAAAGAAAAAAAAAAAGCAGGGGTTGCAATCCTGGTCTCTGATAAAACAGACTTTAAACCAACAAAGATCAAAAGAGATGAAGAAGGCCATTACATAATGGTAAATGGATCAATTCACCAAAAAGAGCTAACTATCCTAAATATATATGCACCCAATACAGGAGCACCCAGATTCATAAAGCAAGTTCTTAGAGACCTACAAAGAGACTTAGACTCCCAGACAATAATAATGGGAGACTTTAACACCCCACTGTCAACATTAGACAGATCAACGAGACAGAAAATTAACTAGGCTATCCAGGACTTGAACTCATCTCTGGACCAAGATAGACATCTACAGAACTCTTCACCCCAAATCAACAGAATGTACATTCTTCTCAGCACCACATCTCACTTATTCTAAAATTGACCACATATTTGGAAGTAAAACACTCCTCAGCAAATGTAAAAGAATAGAAATCACAACAAACTGTCTCTCAGACCACAGTGTAATTAAATTAGAATTCAGGATTAAGAAGCTCACTCAAAACCGCACAACTACATGGAAACTGAACAACCTGCTCCTATTTCATTATTTACTGGGTAAATAATGAAATGAAGGCAGAAATAAAGATGCTCTTTGAAACCAATGAGAACAAAGACACAACATACCGGAATCTCTGGGGGACATTTAAAGCAGTCTGTAGAGGGAACTTTATAGCACTAAATGCCTACAAGAGAAAGAAGGAAAGATCTAAAATCGACACCCTAACGTCACAATTAAAACAACTAGAGAAAGAAGAGCAAACAAATTCAAAAGCTAGCAGAAGACAAGAAATAACTAAGATCAGAGCAGAACTGAAGGAGATAGAGACACAACAAACCCTTCCAAAAAATCAATGAATCCAGGAGCTGGGTTTTTGAAAAGAACAAAATTGATAGACCACTAGCAAGACTAATAAAGAAGAAAAGAGAGAAGAATCAAATAGACACAATAAAAAATGATAAAGGGGATATCACCACCGATCCCACAGAAATACAAACAACCATCAGAGAATATTATAAACACCTCTATGCAAATAAACTAGAAAACCTAGAAGAAATGGATAAATTCCTGGACACATACACCCTCTCAAGACTAAACCAGGAAGAAGTTGAATCTCCAAAATAGACCAATAACAGGCTCTGAAATTGAGGCAATAATTAATAGCCTACCAACCAAAAAAGTCCAGGACCAGACGGATTCACAGCCGAATTCTACCAGAGGTAAAAAGAGCAGCTGGTACCATTCCTTCTGAAACTATCCCAATCAATAGAAAAAGAGGGAATCCTCCCTAACTCATTTTATGAGGCCATTTTATGATACCAAAGCCTGGCAGAGACACAACAAAAAAAGAGAATTTTAGGTCAATATCCCTGATGAACATCAATGCAAAAATCCTCAATAAAATAACTGGCAAACTGAATCCAGTAGCACATTAAAAAGCTTATCCCCCACGATCAAGTTGGCTTCATCCCTGGGATGCAAGTCTGGTTCAACATACGCAAATCAATAAACATAATCCATCACAAAAACAGAACCAATGACAAAAACTACATGATTATCTCAATAGATGCAGAAAAGGCCTTCGACAAAATTCAACAGGCTTTCATGCTAAAAACTCTCAATAAACTAGGTATTGATGGAACGTATCTCAAAAATAATAAGAGCTATTTATGACAAACCCACAGCCAATATACTGAATGGGCAAAAACTGGAAGCATTCCCTTTGAAAACCAGCACAAGACAAGGATGCCCTCTCTCACCACTCCTATTCAACATAGTATTGGAAGTTCTGGCCAGGGCAATCAGGCAAGAGAAAGAAATAAAGGGTATTCAGTTAGGAAAAGAGGAAGTCAAATTGTCTTTGTTTCCAGATGACGTGATTGTATATTTAGAAAACCCCATCATCTCAGCCCCAAATCTCCTTAAGCTGATAAACAACTTCAGCAAAGTCTCAGGATACAAAATTAATGTGCAAAAATCACAAGCATTCCTATACACCAATAACAGACAAACACAGAGCCAAATCATGAGTGAAATCCCATTCACAATTGCTACAAAGAGAATAAAATACCTAGGAATCCAACTTACAAGGGATGTGAAGGATCTCTTCAAGGAGAACTACAAATCACTGCTCAATGAAATAAAAAAGGACACAAACAAGTGGAAGAGCATTCCATGCTCATGGATAGAAAGAATCAATATCGTGAAAATGGCCATGCTGCCCAAGGTAATTTATAGATTCATTGCTATCCCCATCAAGCTACCACTGCCTTTCTTCACAGAATTGGAAAAAAACTACTTTAAATTTCATATGAAACCAAAAAAGAGCCCACAGAGCCAAGACGATCCTAAGCCAAAAGAACAAAGCTGGAAACATCATGCTCCCTGACTTCAAACTATACTACAAGGCTACAGTGACCAAAACAGCATAGTACTGGTACCAAAACAGATATATAGACCAATGGAACAGAACAGAGGCCTCAGAAATAACACCACATATCTACAACCATCTGATCCTTGACAAACCTGACAAAAACAAACAATGGGGAAAGGATTCCCTATTCAATAAATGGTGCTGGGAAAAGTGGCTAGCCATATGTAGAAAGCTGAAACTGGATCCCTTCCTTACACCTTATACAAAAATTAACTCAAGATAGATTAAAGACTTCAATGTAAGACCTAAAACCATAAAAACCCTAGCAGAAAACCTAGGCACTACCTTTCAAGACATAGGCATAAGCAAAGACTTCATGACTAAAACACCAAAAGCAATGTCAACAAAAGCCAAAATGGACAAATGGGGACTAATTAAACTAAAGAGCTTCTGTACAGCAAAAGAAACTATCATCAGAGTGAACAGGCAACCTACAGAATGGGAGAAAATTTTTGCAATCTATCCATCTGACAAAGGGCTAATATCCAGAATCTGCACAGAACTTAAACAAATTTACAAGGAAAAAACAAACAACCCCATCAAAAAGTGGGCAAAGGATATGAACAGACACTTCTTAAAAGAAGACATTTATTCAGCCAACAGACATATGAAAAAATGCTCATCATCACTGGTCATCAGAGAAATACAAATCAAAACCACAATGAGATACCATCTCACGTCGGTTAGAATGGCGATCATTACAAAGTCAGGAAAGAACAGATGCTGGAGAGGATGTGGAGAAATAGGAATACTTTTACACTGTTTGTGGGAGTGTAAATTAGTTCAACCATTGTGGAAGATAGTGTGGTGATTCCTCAAGGATCTAGAACTAGAAATACCATTTGACCCAGTAATCCCATTACTGGGTATATACCCAGAGGATTATAAATCATGCTACTATAAAGACACATACACACACATTTTTATTGCAGCACTATTCACAATAGCAAAGACTTGGAACCAACCCAAATGTCCATCAGTGATAGACTGGATAAAGAAAATGTAGCACATATACACCATGGAATACTGTGCAGCCATAAAAAAGAATGAGTTTATGTCCTTTGCAGGACATGGATGAAGCTGGAAAACATCATTCTCAGCAAAATATCACAAGGACAGGAAACCAAACACCTCATGTTCTCACTCATAAGTGGGAGTTGAGCAGTGAGAACACATGGACACAGGGAGGGGAACATCACACACCAGGGTCTGTTGGGGGGTGGGGGGTTAGGGGAAGGCATTAAGAGAAATACCTAATGTAAATGATGTAAATGATGAGTTGATGGATGCAGCATACCAACATGGTACATGTATATCTGTGTAACAAACCTCTACATTGTGCACAAGTACCCTACAACTTAAAGTGTAATAATAATTTAAAAAAAAGGAATTGGCAAGTTTATCCATATCCTCCCCAACAGATGGTATGATCTTAGATGTTACAACAGGTGCACATATTGTAGTTTTAATTTGCCTCTCCTTAATGATTAATGATGTCAAACATATTTTTATATGCTAATTTTCCACCCACATGTATTATTTAAATGTCTGAAAGTTTTTTGCCCATTTTGGGAGAGTTGTGTGTTTTATTATTATTGAGTTTTCAGAGTTCTTTATACATTCCAGTTACAAGTCCTTTATCAGACACGTGATGTGCAAATATTTTCCCCCAGTCTGTGGCTTGTCTTTTCCTTTTGTGTGTGTGTGAGTGTGTGTGTGTGTGTGTGTGTGTGTGTGAGCAACATGGCTGTTTATTTCACCTGAGTGCAGGCGGGCTGAGTCTGAAAAGAGAGTCAGCGAAGGGAGCTAAAGGTGGGGCTGTTTTATAGGATTTGGGTAGGTAAAGGAAAATTACAGTCACAGGGGGGTTGTTCTCTGGCGGGCAGGAGTGGGGGTCACAAGGTGCTCAGTAGGGGAGTTTTTTGAGCCAGGATGAGCCAGGAAAAGGAATATCACAAGATAATATCATCGCTTAAGGCAAGGACCAGCCATTTTCACTTCTTTTGTGGTGGAATGTCATCAGTTAAGGCGAGGCAGGGCATTTGCACTTCTTTTCTTTTTTTCTTTTTTTTTTTTTTATTATACTTTAAGTTCTAGGGTACATGTGCATAACGTGCAGGTTTGTTACATATGTATACTTGTGCCATGTTGGTGTGCTGCACCCATCAACTCGTCAGCACCCATCAACTCGTCATTTACATCAGGTATAACTCCCAGTGCAATCCCTCCCCCCTCCCCCCTCCCCATGGTAGGCCCTGGTGTGTGATGTTCCCCTTCCCGAGTCCAAGTGATCTCATTGTTCAGTTCCCACCTATGAGTGAGAACATGCGGTGTTTGGTTTTCTGTTCTTGTGATAGTTTGCTAAGAATGATGGTTTCCAGCTGCATCCATGTCCCTACAAAGGATACAAACTCATCCATTTTTATGGCTGCATAGTATTCCATGGTGTATATGTGCCACATTTTCTTAATCCAGTCTGCCACTGATGGACATTTGGGTTGATTCCAAGTCTTTGCTATTGTGAATAGTGCCGCAATAAACATACGTGTGTATGTGTCTTTATAGCAGCATGATTTATAATCCTTTGGGTATATACCCAGTAATGGGATGGCTGGGTCATATGGTACATCTAGTTCTAGATCCTTGAGGAATCGCCATACTGTTTTCCATAATGGTTGAACTAGTTTACAATCCCACCAACAGTGTAAAAGTATTCCTATTTCTCCACATCCTCTCCAGCACCTGTAGTTTCCTGACTTTTTAATGATTGCCATTCTAACTAGTGTGAGATGGTATCTCATTGTGGTTTTGATTTGCATTTCTCTGATGGCCAGCGATGATGAGCATATTTTCATGTGTCTGTTGGCTGTATGAATGTCTTCTTTTGAGAAATGTCTGTTCATATCCTCTGCCCACTTTTTGATGGGGTTCTTTGTTTTTTTCTTGTAAATTTGTTTGAGTTCTTTGTAGGTTCTGGATATTAGCCCTTTGTCAGATGGATAGATTGCAAAAATTTTCTCCCATTCTGTAGGTTGCCTGTTCACTCTGATGGTAGTTTCTTTTGCTGTGCAGAAGCTCTTTAGCTTAATTAGATCCCATTTGTCAATTTTGGCTTTTGCTGCTGTTGCTTTTGGTATTTTAGACATGAAGTCTTTGCCCATGCCTATGTCCTGAATGGTACTACCTAGGTTTTCTTCTAGGGTTTTTATGGTATTAGGTCTAACATTTAAGTCTCTAATCCATCTTGAATTAATTTTCGTATAAGGAGTAAGGAAAGGATCCAGTTTCAGCTTTCTACTTATGGCTAGCCAATTTTCCCAGCACCATTTATTAAATAGGGAATCCTTTCCCCATTTCTTGTTTCTCTCAGGTTTGTCAAAGATCAGATGGCTTTAGATGTGTGGTATTATTTCTGAGGACTCTGTTCTGTTCCATTGGTCTATATCTCTGTTTTGGTACCAGTACCATGCTGTTTTGGTTACTGTAGCCTTGTAGTATAGTTTGAAGTCAGGTAGCGTGATGCCTCCAGCTTTGTTCTTTTGACTTAGGATTGTCTTGGCAATGTGGGGTCTTTTTTGGTTCCATATGAACTTTAAAGCAGTTTTTTCCAATTCTGTGAAGAAACTCATTGGTAGCTTGATGGGGATGGCATTGAATCTATAAATAACCTTGGGCAGTATGGCCATTTTCACGATATTGATTCTTCCTATCCATGAGCATGGTATGTTCTTCCATTTGTTTGTGTCCTCTTTTATTTCACTGAGCAGTGGTTTGTAGTTCTCCTTGAAGAGGTCCTTTACATCCCTTGTAAGTTGGATTCCTAGGTATTTTATTCTCTTTGAAGCAATTGTGAATGGAAGTTCATTCATGATTTGGCTCTCTGTTTGTCTGTTACTTGTGTATAAGAATGCTTGTGATTTTTGCACATTAATTTTGTATCCTGAGACTTTGCTGAAGTTGCTTATCAGCTTAAGCAGATTTTGGGCTGAGACAATGGGGTTTTCTAAATATACAATCATGTCATCTGCAAAGAGGGACAATTTGACTTCTTCTTTTCCTAACTGAATACCCTTTATTTCTTTCTCTTGCCTGATTGCCCTGGCCAGAACTTCCAATACTATGTTGAATAGGAGTGGTGAGAGAGGGCATCCCTGTCTTGTGCCAGTTTTCAAAGGGAATTTTTCCAGTTTTTGCCCATTCAGTATGATATTGGCTGTGGGTTTGTCATAAATAGCTCTTATTATTTTGAGGTACGTTCCATCAATACCGCATTTATTGAGCATTTTTAGCATGAAGGGCTGTTGAATTTTGTCAAAAGCCTTTTCTGCATCTATTGAGATAATCATGTGGTTCTTGTCTATGGTTCTGTTTATATGCTGGATTACGTTTATTGATTTGCGAATGTTGAACCAGCCTTGCATCCCAGGGATGAAGCCCACTTGATCATAGTGGATAAGCTTTTTGATGTGCTGCTGAATCCGGTTTGCCAGTATTTTATTGAGGATTTTTGCATCGATGTTCATCAGGGATATTGGTGTAAAATTCTCTTTTTTTGTAGTGTCTCTGCCAGGCTTTGGTATCAGGATGATGTTGGCCTCATAAAATGAGTTAGGGAGGATTCCCTCTTTTTCTATTGATTGGAATAGTTTCAGAAGGAATGGTACCAGCTCCTCCTTGTACCTCTGGTAGAATTCAGCTGTGAATCCATCTGGTCCTGGACTTTTTTTGGTTGGTAGGCTATTAATTGTTGCCTCAATTTCAGAGCCTGCTATTGGTCTATTCAGGGAATCAACTTCTTCCTGGTTTAGTCTTGGGAGAGTGTAAGTGTCCAGGAAATTATCCATTTCTTCTAGATTTTCTAGTTTATTTGCGTAGAGGTGTTTATAGTATTCTCTGATGGTAATTTGTATTTCTGTGGGGTCGGTGGTGATATCCCCTTTATCATTTTTTATTGCATCTATTTGATTCTTCTCTCTTTTCTTCTTTATTAGTCTTGCTAGCGGTCTGTCAATTTTGTTGATCTTTTCAAAAAACCAACTTCTGGATTCATTGATTTTTTTTGGAGGGTTTTTTGTGTCTCTATCTCCTTCAGTTCTGCTCTGATCTTAGTTATTTCTTGCCTTCTGCTAGCTTTTGAATGTGTTTGCTCTTGCTTCTCTAGTTCTTTTAATTGTGATGTTAGAGTGTCAATTTTAGATCTTTCCAGCTTTCTCTTGTGGGCATTTAGTGCTATAAATTTCCCTCTACACACTGCTTTAAATGTGTCCTAGAGATTCTGGTATGTTGTATCTTTGTTCTCATTGGCTTTAAAAGAACATCTTTATTTCTGCCTTCATTTCGTTATGTACCCAGTAGTCATTCAGGAGCAGGTTGTTCAGTTTCCATGTAGTTGAGCGGTTTTGATTGAGTTTCTTAGTCCTGAGTTCTAGTTTGATTGCACTGTGGTCTGAGAGACAGTTTGTTATAATTTCTGTTCTTGTACATTTGCTGAGGAGTGTTTTACTTCCAATTATGTGGTCAATTTTGGAATAAGTGCAATGTGGTGCTGAGAAGAATGTATATTCTGTTGATTTGGGGTGGAGAGTTCTATAGATGTCTATTAGGTCTGCTTGCTGCAGAGATGAGTTCAATTCCTGGATATCCTTGTTAACTTTCTGTCTTGTTGATCTGTCTAATGTTGACAGTGGAGTGTTGAAGTCTCCCATTATTATTGTATGGGAGTCGAAGTCTCTTTGTAAGTCTCTAAGGACTTGCTTTACGAATCTGGGTGCTCCTGTATTGGGTGCATATATATTTAGGATAGTTAGCTCTTCCTGTTGAATTGATCCCTTTACCATTATGTAATGGCCTTCTTTGTCTCTTTTGATCTTTGATGGTTTAAAGTCTGTTTTATCAGAGACTAGGATTGCAACCCCTGCTTTTTTTTGTTCCCCATTTGCTTGGTAGATCTTCCTCCATCCCTTTATTTTGAGCCTATGTATGTCTCTGCATGTGAGATGGGTCTCCTGAATACAGCAGACTGATGGGTCTTGACTCTTTATCCAGTTTGCCAGTCTGTGTCTTTTAATTGGAGCATTTAGTCCATTTACATTTAAGGTTAATATTGTTATGTGTGAACTTGATCCTGCCATTATGATATTAACTGGTTATTTTGCTCATTAGTTGATGCAGTTTCTTCCTAGCCTCAATGGTCTTTACATTTTGGCATGTTTTTGCAATGGTGGTACCGGTTGTTCCTTTCCATGTTTAGTGCTTCCTTCAGGGTCTCTTGTAAGGCAGGCCTGGTGGTGACAAAATCTCTAAGCATTTGCTTATCTGTAAAGGATTTTATTTCTCCTTCACTTATGAAACTTAGTTTGGCTGGATATGAAATTCTGGGTTGAAAATTCTTTTCTTTAAGAATGTCAAATATTGGCCCCCACTCTCTTCTGGCTTGTAGAGTTTCTGCCGAGAGATCTGCTGTTAGTCTGATGGGCTTCCCTTTGTGGGTAACCCGACCTTTCTCTCTGGCTGCCCTTAAGATTTTTTCCTTCATTTCAACTTTGGTGAATCTGGCAATTATGTGTCTTGGAGTTGCTCTTCTCGAGGAGTATCTTTGTGGTGTTCTCTGTATTTACTGGATTTGAATGTTGGCCTGCCCTACTAGGTTGGGGAAGTTCTCCTGGATGATATCCTGAAGAGTGTTTTCCAACTTGGTTCCATTTTCCCCCTCGCTTTCAGGCACCCCAATCAGACGTAGATTTGGTCTTTTTACATAATCCCATACTTCTTGCAGGCTTTGTTCATTTCTTTTTCTTCTTTTTTCTTTTGGTTTCTCTTCTCACTTCATTTCATTCATTTGATCCTCAATCGCTGATACTCTTTCTTCCAGTTGATCGAGTCGGTTACTGAAGCTTGTGCATCTGTCACGTATTTCTCGTGTCATGGTTTTCATCTCTGTCATTTCATTTATGACCTTCTCTGCATTAATTACTCTAGCTATCAATTCTTCCACTCTTTTTTCAAGATTTTTAGTTTTTTTGCGCTGGGTACGTAATTCCTCCTTTAGCTCTGAGAAGTTTGACGGACTGAAGCCTTCTTCTCTCATCTCATCAAAGTCATTCTCCGTCCAGCTTTGATCCATTGCTGGCGATGAGCTGCGCTCCTTTGCAGGGGGATATGCGCTCTTATTTTTTGAATTTCCAGCTTTTCTGCCCTGCTTTTTCCCCATCTTTGTGGTTTTATCTGCCTCTGCTCTTTGATGATGGTGACGTACTGATGGGGTTTTGGTGTAGGTGTCCTTCCTGTTTGATAGTTTTCCTTTTACCAGTCAGGACCCTCAGCTGTAGGTCTGTTGGAGATTGCTTGAGGTCCACTCCAGACCCTGTTTGCCTGGGTATCAGCAGCAGAGGCTGCAGAAGATAGAATATTGCTGAACGGCGAGTGTACCTGTCTGATTCTTACTTTGGAAGCTTCCTCTCAGGGGTGTACTCCACCCTGTGAGGTGTGGGGTGTCAGACTGCCCCTAGTGGGGGATGTCTCCCAGTTAGGCTACTCAGGGGTCAGGGACCCACTTGAGCAGGCAGTCTGTCCCTTCTCAGATCTCAACCTCTGTGTTGGGAGATCCACTGCTCTCTTCAAAGCTGTCAGACAGAGTCGTTTGCGTCTGCAGAGGTTTCTGCTGCTTTGTTGTTGTTGTTGTTGTTGTTTAGCTGTGCCCTGTCCCCAGAGGTGGAGTCTACCGAGACAGGCAGGTTTCCTTGAGCTGCTGTGAGCTCCACCCAGTTCAAGCTTCCCAGCGGCTTTGTTTACCCACTTAAGCCTCAGCAATGGCGGGCGCCCCTCCCCCAGCCTCGCTGCTGCCTTGCAGTTAGATGGCAGACTGCTGTGCCAGCAGTGAGGGAGGCTCCGTGGGTGTGGGACCCTCCCAGCCAGGTTTGGGATATAATCTCCTGGTGTGCCCATTTGCTTAAAGCGCAGTATTGGAGTGGGAGTTACCCGATTTTCCAGGTGTTGTGTGTCTCAGTTCCCCTGGCTAGGAAAAGGGATTCCCTTCCCCCTTGCACTTCCCAGGTGAGGTGATGCCTCGCCCTGCTTCAGCTCTCACTGGTCGGGCTGCAGCAGCTGACCGGCACTGATTGTCCGGCACTCCCTAGTGAGATGAACCCAGTACCTCAGTTGAAAATGCAGAAATCACCGGTCTTCTGTGTCATTCGTGCTGGGAGTTGGAGACTGGAGCTGTTCCTGTTCGGCCATCTTGCTCCGCCCTGCATTTGCCATCTTTTCCTTTTTATAATAGTATTTTTTTTCTTTTTTTAGAGATGGGGTCTCACTGCGTTGGCCAGTCTCGAGTACGGTGGTTATTCACAAATGCAATCATAGCACACTGTAGCCTCAAATTCCTGGGCTCAAGTGATCCTCCCATCTCAGCTTCATGAGTAACAGAGACTACAGGCTTATATCACCATGCTTAGCTATAATAGATTCTTTTGAATAACAAATTTTCTTAACTTTGATGAAATCCAGTTTATCAATTTTTTCTTGTTTGTTGTAGTCATTTTTCTAAAATTTTGGTATTATATCCAATAAATCTTTGCCCAACTCAAGGCCCATAAAAATTATCTTATATGTTTTCTTCTAGAAGTTTTATATTTTTATGTTGTACACTTAAGTCTATGATACATTTGAAGTTATGGCTCAAGTTTTATTTTTGTTTTGTTTCTGCTTTTGCACATGAATATATAATTGTTCCAATATTATTTGTTTTAGAAGATTATCTTTTCTCAAATGAATGGCCTTCACATCTTTGTCAAAAAACAGTTGACTATATAAACATGGGTCTATATTTGGAATCTCTACTCTGTTCTATTGATCTATTTGTGTATTTTTATTTATTTATTTATTTATTTATTTATTTTGAGACAGAGTCTTGCTCTGTTGCCCAGGATGGAGTGCAGTGGTGCGATCTTGGCTCACTGCATTCTCTACCTCTCAGGTTCAGGTGATTCTCCTGCTTCAGCCTCCCAAGTACCTGGGATTACAGGCACCCACCACCACGTCTGGCTAATATTTTTGTATTTTTGGTAGAGACAGGGTTTCATGATGTTGGGCAAGCTAGTCTCAAATTCCTGAACTCAAATTCCTGACTTACCTCAGCCTCCCTAAGTGCTGGGATTACAGGTGTGAGACACCACACCTGGCCCTATTTGTCTATCTTGATACCAATACCAAAATATCTTGATTAATATAGCTTTATAATGTCATAAAGTCAAATAAGTCCTTCAACTTTCTTTGTTTTCAAAGTTATTTTTGCTATTTTAGATCCTTTGCTTTTTTTTTTTTTTTTTTTTTTTTTTTTGAGACAGGGTCTTCATTTGTTGCCCAGGCTGAAGTGCGGTGGTGCAATCATAGCTCACTGCAACTTCCATCACCTGGGCTCAGGTGATCCTCCCACATCAGCCTCCCAAGTAGCTGGGACCACAGGTGTGCACCACCATGCCTGGCTAACTTTTTTTATTTTTAGTAGAGATGAGGTCTCACTATGTTGCCCAGGCTTGTCTTGGGTGAACTCCTGAGCTCAAGTGATCCTCTTGCCTCAGCCTTCCAAAGTCCTGGGATTACAGTCATGAGCCACTGTGCCCAGCCATTCTCTGCATTTTTATAGAATTTTAAAATTAGCTCATCCATTTGTAAACACACACACACACACACACACACACACACAGAGCCTGCTAGGATTTGCATTAGGATTCTCTTAACTATATAGATGAATTTTGAGAGTTGACATCTTAGCAGTATTGAGTCTTCTAATCTAAGAACATGGTGTATCTTCCCATTTATTTGAGTCTTTAATTTCTCTTAGCAATGTTTTGTAGTGTTGAATATATAGGTCGTCCACATATCTTGTCAGATTCATCCCTAAGTGTTTCCTATATTTTAATGCTATTATAAAAGATGTTTTTAAATTTTAATTTCTGATTGTTGCTAATATATAGAAATACAATAGATTCTTGCATATTAATTTGGTATCCTGAAGCCTTACCAAACTCACTTCTTATTCCAGCGGGACTGGCAAGAACCCCCAGTACAGTAACGACGAATAAAAGAGATGAGTGCAGACATCCTTGATTCGATTCTGATCTTAGAGGAAAGCATTCAGTCTTTCACCACGAAGTATGCTGCAAACTGTAGGTTTTCCATAAATGCCATTTGAAATTGAAGAAGACCCAAGTAAATGGAAAGACATACTATGTTCATGGATTAGAATTAATATTGTTAAAATGTTCATACTACTCAATTCTATATACAGGTTCAAGCCAATCCCTATAAAAGGGTCAATGGCACAGAAATAGGAAAAGCAATTCTAAACTTTGTATGGAACCACAAAAGACCACAAATAGCCAAAGCAATTTAGAGAAAGAAAAACAAAGTTGAAGGCATCACACTTCCTGATTTTTAATTATATTATAAAGTATAGTAATCTAAACAGTATAGTACTAACATTAAAAACAGACACACAGACAAATGGAACAGAATAGAGAGCCCAGAAATAAACTCGGTCATACGTGGTCAACTAATTTTTGACAAGGGTACCAAGAAGACATAATGGGGAAAAGATAGCCTCTTCAATAGATGGTGCTGAAAAAACTAGATTTACACATGCCAAAAAATGTGGAAACTCTACTCTTACATTATGCAGAAAAAGATCAACTCAAAATGGACAAAGGATCTAAATATAAGAACCAAAACCATAATATAATTTCTAAAACAAAACACAGAGGAAAAGCTCCTTGACATTGGCCTTGGTAATAATTTTTTGGATATCACACAAAAAGCTTAGGGTATAAAAGCAAAAATAAATAAATGGGACTACATCAAACCAAAGAGCTTCTTCACAGCAAAGGAAACAGCCAATAAAAGGAAAAGGCAGCATAAAAAATGGGAGAAAATATTTGCAAACCATACATCTGATATCCAAAATACATAAGAAACTCAAACAATTCAATAGCAAGAAAACAAATAACCCAATTTAAAAATGCACAAAGGACTGAAAAGACATTTCTTCAAAGAAGACATTAAAATCGTCAACACGTGTATGAAAAGGTGTTCAACATCACTAATCATCAGGGAAATGCAAATCAAAACCACAATGAGATATCACCTCACACCTGTTAACATGGTTATTATCAAAAAGACGAGAGATAACACATGTTAAGAGTGTGGAGAAAAGGGAAACCTTGTACACTGTCGGTGGGAATGTAGATCGGTACAGCCATTGCGGAAAACAGCATAGACGTTTCCAGAGAAATTAAAAATAGAAGAACTATATTACCCAGCAATCCTTCTTGTGGGTATATACCCAAATGAAATAAAATCGTCATCTCATAGAAATGTCTGTACTCCTATGTTCATTGCAGCATTATTCACAATAGCCATGATATGAAAACAAATTAAATACCCATCGATGGATGAATGGGTAAAGAAACCATGGTACACATACATAATGGAATATTATTCAGCCTTAAAAAAGGAGATCCTGCAATTTACCACAACATGGATGAACTTGGAAGACATTATGCTAAATGAAATAAGCCAAACACAGAAAGGAAAATATTGCATGATCTCACTTATATGTGGAATCATAAAAAAAAAAGAAAAGTCAGAAAGATGGAGAATAAAATGGTAGATGGGAAGGAGTAAATAGAGAGGTGTAGATCCAAGGATACAGTGTTGTAGTTATGTAGGATGAACAAATTTGGAGATCTAAAGTAACACATGAGGACTATCACTGATAATGTTGTATTATATTTGTGATTTTTGTTAAAATAATGGATTTTAGGTGATATTCCCACAAAAGGGAAGGAGTAACTATTTGAGATGATGGATATGTTAATTTGCTTGACTACAGTAACAATTTCACCAAATGTATGTATACCAAACATCATATTATATACCTTAAATATATACAATAAAAAATTTTAAATAAAAAAGTGATCCTCATTGGGTTGAGGAACTCCACTATTGTTCCTAGCACATTGAGTGTTTTAATCAAGATTGAGTATTGGCTTTAATAAAATGTTTTTTTCTGCATCAATTAAGATGATTATATAGCTTTTCTTTCTCAGCCTCTTAACGTGATGAATTATAGTGATTGATTTGGGATGCTTAAACCAATCTTATATTCCTGAGGTATTGTATCCTTTTGATCATGATATAGTGTCCCTTTTTTTTTTTTTTTTTTTTTAGATGGAGTCTCACTCTGTCACCCAGGCTGGAGTGCAGTGGCGCAATCTTGGCTCACTGCAAGCTCCGCCTCCTGGGTTCACGCCATCCTCCTGCCTCAGCCTCCTGAGTACCTGGGACTACAGGTGCCTACCATCACGCCTGGCTTTTTTTTTTTTTTTTTTTTTTTTTTGTATTTTTAGAAGAGATGGGGTTTCACTGTGTTAGCCAGGATGGTCTCAATCTCCTGACCTTGTGATCCGCCTGCCCTAGCCTCCCAAAGTTTGCTGGGATTACAGGCGTGAGCCACCATGCCCCGCCTGATATCGTGTCTTCTTTACATATTGTTAAATTCAATCTGCTGGTCTTATAGAATGAATTGGAAAATATTCCCTCCTCTTCAATTTTATGGAAGATTTTATTTAGAATGTGTATTATTTCCTTCTTGTATGTTTAGAAGAATTCCTCAGTGAAGCTGTCTGGACCTGTAGTTTTATTTGTGGAAAGACTTTTAAATACGAATTAAATTTATGTAATATTTGATGACTCTTCAGGTTATTTATTTCTTCTTGAGTGAATTTTGGTAGTTTTTATCTTTGAGGAATTTGTCCATTTCATCTAAGTTATCCAACTTATTGGCACAAAGGTGCTGATAGTACTCCCTTATTATCCTTTTGATATATTTAGAATCTGTAGTGATGTCACCCTTTCATTCTTGGTATTGAAATAATTTTTATTTTCTTTCTCTGTTTTCCCAAATCAGTCTGGATAGAGATTCGTCAATTTTATTGGTCTGCTCTATGAACCAGCTTTTGTTGTCATTGATTTTCTGTGTCACTTTTGTTTTCTATTTCTTTCTTTTTTTTTTTTTTTTGAGACGGAGTCTCGCTCTGTAGCCCAGGCTGGAGTGCAGTGGCCGGATCTCAGCTCACTGCAAGCTCCGCCTCCCGGGTTCACGCCATTCTCCTGCCTCAGCCTCCTGAGTAGCTGGGACTACAGGCGCCCGCCACCACGCCCGGCTAGTTTTTTTGTATTTTTTAGTAGAGACGGGGTTTCACCATATTAGCCAGGATGGTCTCGATCTCCTGACCTCGTGATCCACCCGTCTCGGCCTCCCAAAGTGCTGGGATTACAGGCTTGAGCCACCGCGCCCGGCCTTTGTTTTCTATTTCATTGAATTTTGCTTTCATCTTTATTATTTATTTCTTCTGCTTACTTTACATTTAATTTTCTCTTTTTGTTGTTTCTTAAGGTGAAAGCTAAGGGCCTTGATTAATATAGAGCATTTAGTGCATAACTTTACTTCTATGTACTATGTAGCAGCATCCTACAAAATTTAATATGTGTATTGCCATTTTAATTCCATTCAAAATATTTTGTCTTTTGATTTCTTCTTCAGCCCATGGATTGTTTAGAATTATGTTATTTAGTTTCTAAATATTTGCAAATTTTCCAGAGATCTTTCCATTATTGACTTTTAATTTTATTTCATTGTTGTCAGGAAATATACTTTATATGACTTGAGTCCATTTAAATTTATCAATCTTTGTTTCATGCCCCAGAATACTGTCTGTCTTAGTAAATGTTCCGTGTTAGCTAAAATTAATGTGTACTCTGCTGATGTTGGATGAAGTGTTCTATAAATGTCTATTAGATCAAGTTGGCTGATAGTGTTGTTCCACTCCTATATCTTTACTGATTTATGCCTACTCTTTCTATCAACTTCTAATAGAAGGGTGTTGGAATCTCCTGCTATTATTGTGGATTTTTTTCCTTGCAGTTCGTTCTATCAGTTTTTACTTCATGCATGTATTAGTTTGCTAGAGCTGCCATAATACAGTACTATAGACAATGTGGCTTAAACAACAACAAAAAATTATTTCCTCACAGATATGGAGGCCAGAAATCCAAGATCAAGGTTTCAGCAAGGTTGATGTCTTCAGAAGCCTCTTTCCTTGTCTTGTACCTTGTTTGTGTCCAAATTCTCTCTTCTTATAAAGACACCAGTCATAGTAGATTAGGGCCCACCCTAATTTAACCTAATTATCTCTTTAAATACCCTATCTCCAAATATAGTCACATTGGAGGTTATGACTTTTTAATATGATTTTGGAAAGGGTACACAATTTAGCCCATAACAATGTATTTCAAAGCTCCCTTACTAGTTGTTTAGGATTTCTATGTTCTCCTGATTAATTGACCCCCTTTTCATTGTGAAATAACTCACTTTATCTGTAATAATAACCTTTACTCTGAAATCTAGTTTATTTTGGTTGGCTATGGTGTGATATATATTTTTCCATCCTTTTACTTTTAACCTGTTTGTATCTTATGTTTAAAGTGGATTTCTTATAAGTAGCATGTAGCTGTGTCTTGCTTTTTTATTCAGTCTGAAAATCTATACTTTTTAATTGGAGTATTTAAATATTTTACATTAATGTAATTCTTTATATGGTTGAGTTTGAAACCTGGCTATTTGATTGCTACTTGTCCCACTTGTTTTTTTTTTTTTTCTTCCATTTTTTCTCTTTTTCTGCCTTTTTTGGATTGAGTATTTTCTTTTCTTCTCTTTGTTTTTTAAGAGAGAGGGTTTCACTCTGTCACCTGGGCTAGAGTGCAGTGGCACAATCATAGCTGACTGTAACGTAACCTCTAACTCCTGGGCTCAACTGATCCTTCCACCTTAGCTTCTTGTCTAAGATATTTTGTCACAGCAGCAGGAATAGACTAAGACAACAGCCTACCTTCAAGTGATAGTACACCACCTCACATAGAGAACATGACCCTTATAACAGTACACTTCCACTTAGCCCCTCCTGGACTTTGTGCTATTGTTGTCAGATATTTTACTGTTGTTTTTTGTTTGTTTGTTTGTTTGTTTGTTTGTTTTTGAAATGGAGTTTTGCTCTGTCACCCAGGCTGGAGTGCAGTGGCGCTGTCTTATCTCACCGCAACGTCCACCTTCTGGGTTCAAGCAATTCTCCTGCCTCAGCCTCCCGAGTAGCTGGGACTGCAGGCACTTGCTATCACACCTGGCTAATTTTTGTATTTTTAGTAGAGATGGGGTTTCACCATGTTGGCCAGGAGGGTCTCAAACTCCCAGCCTCAGGTGATCTGCCCGCCTCAGCCTCCCAAAGTGCTGGGGTTACAGGTGTGAGCCACCATGCCCGGCCTAGATATTTTACTTTTACTTATATTATAACCCCACAGTAACAGTGCATTGTTACTGCTTTTGCTCTAAATTGTTGATTATCTTTAAGGGGGTTTAAATAATTTTAAAAAGGCATTATTTTTCACCCACATAATTGCCATTTCCAGTACTTTTCATTTCTTTACGTAGATCCAGATTTCCATCTTGTATCATTTTCTTTCTGCTTGAATAACTTCAACATTTCTTGTAAGTACAGGTCTGCTGGTGATAAATTCTTTCAATTTTTGTATTTCCAAGAAAGTATTTATTTCACCTTCATTTTTGAAATATATTTTCAATGGGTATAGAATTCTAGCTTGATAGATTTTTTCTTTCAGTACTTTAAAGATGTTGTTCCACTATCTCTTAGCTTGCATTGTTTATAATTTAAAAATCTACTGTCATTCTTTGTTCCCCTGTGTAATGTTTCTTCTTCCTTTGGCAGTTTTTAAGATTTTTCTCATTATCACTTATTCTGAGCAATTTGATTGTGATGTGCCTTGGTGTATTTTTTCTCTATGTTTCTTGTGTTTGGGTTTGTTGAGTTTTGTGGTTATGTGAGTTTATCATTTTCAACAAATTTGGAAAATTTTCAGAGGTTTCTTCAATTTTTTTTCTTTTCTTCCCTTTCTTCACTCCTTAAGGGACTCCAAATATACATACATTAGACTGCTTTAAGTTATCCCATGACTCACTGGTGCTCTTTTTATTTGTTTCTGTCTTTTTCCTTTCTGTGTTTTATTTTGGATAGCTTCTATTGCTATGTCTTCAAGTTTGCAAATCTGTTCTTCTGCAGTGTCAAAACTGCCATTAATCTCATCCAGTATATTTTTCACTTCAAACATTGTGATTTTCATGTTTGGATGTTTGATTTGGGTATTTTTATTCTGTTTAACATGTTTGATCTTTCTCCTGGCTTTTTGAACATATGGAATTCAGTTACAATTGGTGTTTTAAAGTCCTTGCCTCCTAATTCTATCATATGTCACTTCTGGGTCAGTTTTGATTGATTGACTGATTGACTTTTCTGTTTTTAAATTTTTTATATAGGATCCTGCTCTGTTGCCGAGGTTGGAGTATAGTAGCATAATCATGGCTCACATCAGCCTCAACCTCCCAGGCTCAAGTGATCCTCCCACCTCAGCCTCCTAAGTAGCTGAAACTAGAGGCGTGCACCACCATACCCAGCTAATTTTTGTATTTTTTGTAGAGATGGGGTTTTGCCATGTTGCCCAGGCTGGTCTCAAACTCCTGAGCTCAAACAATCTGCCCACCTTGGCCTTAAAAAGTGCTGGGATTACAGGCATGAGCCATCAGACCCGGCCTTGACTTTTCCTTTCTTTATTCTTTTTATTTTTTAAATTTAAAAGAGATACACCTTGCTATGTTGCCCAGGCTGGTCTTGAACTACTGGGCTCAAACACCTCGGTCTCCCAAAGTGCTAGGATTTATAAGCATGAACCACCACACTTGGCTGACTTTTCTCTTCTTCATACATAGTATTTTTCTGTTCTTTCACTTGCCTGGTAATTTTTTAATGGATGCTAGACATTGTAAATTTTACCTTTTGGGGGGCCCTGGATAATTTTTGTATTCCTATAAATGTTCTTTAGCTTTGTTCTTAATGTGGTTAAGTTACTCTGACATAATTTGATCCTTTCAGGTCTTGCTTTTAACATTCTTGGCAGAACCCCAGTAGCATTTAGTCAAGAGTTAAATTCCCTTATTACTGAAGCAAAACCTTCTGAGTGCACTACCCAATGCCTTAAGAGTTATGAGATTTTTCTACTGTAGCTGGTGGGAAGATCACTATTCCTGAGTATACGTGAACTCTGAGAATGTTTTTCTCTACTCTTTTTGTGAAGTTCTTTCCCCAGGCTTGGGTCATTTCCTCACATGCAGATGTTCGGAACTCAGTACTATGAAGCATTCTCCTCTCTGCAGCTCTGCCCTGCGAACTCTAGCTTCCTTGGCTTCCTTGGCCTCTCAGCTCTGTCTCCTCCTCTCAGAAAGACCTCCAGGGTTAGCTTGGGTTCCTCCTCCCTGTATTGTGGCGTGGAAACTCTTTCTAGGCAGTAAGCTTGAAAACTGTTTAGCTCACCTTGCTTGTTTCCCAGAGATTGCTCCCCTTATTGCCTGATGTCCAATGCCTTGAGACCCATTGTTTCATATATAGTTATGCACTGCATAACGACTTTTGGTCAATGATGGACGCACATGTGACAGTGGTCCCAAAAGATTACAATGGAGCTGAAAATTTCCTATCCCCTAATGATGCCATAGCCATCTGTATGAGTCAGTGTTCTCCAGAGAGACAGAACTAATAGGATATATGCATATATGAAAGGGAGTTTATTAGGGAGGATTGGTTCACACGATTACCAGGCAAAGTCCCACAATAGGCTGTCTGCAAGCTGGGGAAGAGAGAAGCCAGTAGTGCCTCAGTCCGAGTCTGACAGTCTCAAAACCAAGGAAGCCGACAGTGCAGCCTTCAGTCAGTGGCTGAAGGCCCAAGATCCCCCAGCAAGCCACTGGTGCAAAGCCCGAGTCCAAAGGCCAGAAAACTTGAACTCTGATGTCCAAGGGCAGGAGGAGCAGAAGAAAGAATCCAGCACAGAAAAAAGAAGGAAGTCAGAAGACTCAGCAAGCAAGGTTATCCCACCTTCTTTCACCTGCTTTGTTCTAGCCGTGCTGGCAGCCCATTGGATGGCATCCACCCATATTGAGGGTGGGTCTTCCTCTCCTGGGCCACCAACTCAAATGTAAATCTCCTCTGGCAACACCCTCACAGGCGTACCCAGAAACAGTACTTTGCCAGCCACCTAGGCATCCTTCAATCCAATCAAATTGACACCTAATATTAACCATCAAAATGTCATAGTGCAATACATTACTCACATGTTTGTAGTGACGCTGGTGTAAACAGCCTACTGCACTGCCAGTCATATAAAAGTCTAGCATATACAATTATGTACAGTACATAATACTGGATAATTATATTAAACAGCTGTTACTGGTTTATGTAGACTATGCTATACTTTTTTATCATTATTTTAAAGTGTACTCCTGGCTGGGTGCCGTGGCTCACACCTGTAATCCCAGCACTTTGGGAGGCTGAGGTGGGCAGATCACGAGGTCAGGAGATCAAGACCGTCCTGGCTAACACGGTGAAACCCCGTCTCTACTAAAAATACAAAATAGCCAGACGTGGTGGCAGGTGCCTGTAGTCGCAGCTACTCGGGAGGCTGAGGCAGGAGAATGGCGTGAACCCGGGAGGCGGAGGTTGCAGCGAGCCAAGATCACACCACTGCACTCCAGCCTGGGCAACAGAGCAAGACTCCATCTCAAAAAAATAAAAAATACAAAAAATAAAAATAAAGTGTATTCCTTCTACTTATTAAAAAGAAGAAAAGTTAACTGCAAAACAACCTCTGGCAGATCCTTCAGGAGGTATTCCAGAAGAAGACATTGTTAACATAGGATATGACAGCTCCATGCATGTTATTGCCCCTGATAACCTTCCAGTGGGGCGAGATGTGGAGGTGAAAGACAGTGATATCGATGATCTTGACTGTGTGTGGGCCTAGGCTAATGTATATTGTGTCCTTGTTTTTTATTTGTTTGTTTGTTTGTGTTTGAGATGGAGACTTGCTCTGTCACCCAGGCGGGAGTGCAACGGAGCGATCTTGGCTCACCGCAACCTCTGTCTCCTGGGTTCAAGCAATTCTCCTGTCTCAGCCTCCCGAGTAGCTGAGATTACAGGCACCTGTTGCCATGCCTGGCTAATTTTTGTATTTTTAATAGAGACGGGGTTTCACCATGTTGGTCAGGCTGGTCTTGAACTCCTGACCTCAAGCAATCCACCTGACTTGGCCTCCCAAAGTGTTGGGATTACAGGTATGAGCCATCGCACCCAGCTTGTTTGTTTGTTTTTGAGACAGAGTCTCATTCTGTCGCCCAAGCTGGAGTGCAATGGTGCGATCTCGGCTCACTGCAGTCTCCACCTCCCGGGTTCAAGGGATTCTCCTACCTCAGCCTCCTGAGTAGCTGGAATTACAGGTGCCCACCACCATGCCCGGCTAATTTTTGTAATTTTAGTAGAGACAGGGCCTCACCATGTTGGCCAGGCTGGTCTCGAGCTCCTGACCTCAGGTGATCTGCCCGCCTCGGCTTCCCAAAGTGCTGGGATTACAGACATGAGCCACCGTGCCCAGCCCATGTCTTTGTTTTTAACAAAGAAGTTTAAAAAGTAAAACCTAAGAATAATAATTTTAAAAATACAAGAAGACTTATAGAATAAGGATATAAAGAAAATATTTTAGTACAGCTGTACGACGTGTACATGTTTTAAGCTAAGTGTTATTACAGAAGAGCCCAAAAGTTTTTAAAAGTTTAAAAGTTTATAAAGTAAAAACGTTACAGAAAGCTAAGTTTAATGTATTATTGAAGAAAGAACTTTTTTATATAAATTTAGTATAGCCTTAGTGTATAGTGTTTATGAAGTCCACAGAAGTATACATAATGTTCTACAACTTCACATTCACTCGCCACCCACTCACTGACTCACCCAGAGCAACTTCCAGTCCTGCAAGCTTCACTCATGGTAAGTGCCCTATAGAAGTATACCATTTTTTAATCTTTTATGCCATATTTTTAGTCCGCCTTTTCTATGTTTAGATATGTTCAAACACAAATACTTACCACTGTGTTACAATTGCCAACAGTATTCACTACAGTAACATCCTGCACAGGTTTGTAACCTAGGAGCAACAGGCTCTACCATGTAGCCCGGGTGTATAGTAGGCTACGACATCTAGGTTTGTGTAAGTATCCTCCATATTGTTTGCATAAGGACAAAAACCACCTAAAGGTGCGTTTCTCAGAATACATCCTCATCATTAAATGATTATCAATAATGACTGTTTTGTCCAGTTTTATTTGTTGCTCCAGGTGAAAGGGTAAATCCGGTTCTTGTTCTTCCATTTTGATTGGAAGATTCTTTCCCTCTGAGCTGAATTTTTTTCTTGCTGAAGTCCACCCTTCATAAATTATTTAAGCAAAAGTCTGAGATTAGTAAAACCTCAGTCTGTATATATCTGAAAATGTCTTTATTTTACATTCATCCTTCAATGCTGGTTAATTGAATGTCGAATTTAATTGTTTTTCTGATCACTTCGAAGGTATTAGTCCATTGGCAGCTATTGTTGCTGAGGAGAAATTGGCTTCAGGCAGAACACCATTCATTTGTGGATGTTTCATTTCTGACGGCTTTTCAGATTTTTTTCTTTATTTTTATTGTTTTTCAGTCTCTTCAGTATGTCTAGAAATGAAATTTTTTATTCTACTCAGAACTCACTGTGCCTTTTCATTCTAGAGGCTCATTTTTCTTTGCTTGTAGAAAATCCTTCATCATTATTTCTTCAAATGGTGCTTCTTCTCCCCTATTTTCTCCTTGTAGAACTACTAATCTAATATAAATTTTGGAACTTCTCATTTTCTCCTCTATGATTTTTATCTTTCGTATTTTCCATTACTCTGTAATACTGAGCACTCACTATGTGCCAAGAACTATAAACTCATTTAATCCTCATAGCAACACCATGAGGTAGGTACTATAACATTATAATGTATCTCCACTTTATAGATGAGAAAATTGATACACAAAGAGGTTTAAAAACATACCTGAATCTCTATTGCTATTAATAGTAAGTATCAGAGACTTAATACCATGTGTGTGTGGCTTCAGAGCCCATGTATTTTTTTTTTTTTTTCTTGAGACAGGGTCACACACTCATTGCCCAGGCTGGAGTGCAGTGGTGCAATCTCTTTGCAGCCTCGACTTCCCAAGCTCAGGTAATCCTCCCACCTCAGCCTCCCAAGTAGCTGGAACTACAGGTATGTGCCACCATGCCCGGCTAATTTTTTTGTATTTTTAGTAGAGATAAGGTTTTGCCATTTTGCCCAGGCTGGTCTCCAACTTCTGGGCTCAAGCAATCCACCCGCCTCAGCCTCCCAAAGTGCTGGGATTACAGGTGTGAGCCACCGTGCCCAGCCCACTGCACTAATATTCTACACTATTATAATTTCATCTCTTTGTGCTGCTTTCTGTGCTGCCTTCTGGGTAATTTCTTCAGATCAATTTGAGTGTACTAATTCTCTCTCTCCATCTGTGTCTAGTCTACTCTTCAAAATATCTATTGCATTTTAATAGCTCATTTTTGCTATTTCTATTTGCTTCTTTTTTCATAAGCTCTTCTTGCCTTATGTCTTCGATTCCTAATTTTATCTCGTTTAAACATACTTACATTAAAGTCTCTCAGGTTGTTCTATAATCCTAATTTTTGGCATATGCACCACTAAGATCTCCCTTCGAGAAAGAACTTGCTCTTCAGCCACACAAGTGCACTTGGCTGGCTACCTCAAGCTGTTAGTATCATTGGTGCCTTCAAGATCTGCCTCCGTTTTTTACTTAAGGCTCTTCTTCGGCAGTCCCTAAGCAGGCGTCTTGCTATTTCTGCTCAACAAGGGACTTTCTCTAACAGGCAGTATTTGTTATATAGTCCCCCTTTGGGTTAGCCAAGACTTTATCACATTTGCGTCCCATCTAAGGTTCTCTCTGCCCAATCTTGATTCTCCCCATTTTGTCTTTTCCAGGCATTACCCCTCAATAAACCCCTTGCAACTCCTAATCCCGTCTCTGCATTTACTTTCTGGAGGACCCAACTAAAACAGCATGTGAATTATCCAGATTATTTCATCTTCTGACTCTGTCCTAGCAATCCTTTTCCTCTCATACTTTGTAATTTTTTTACCATGAGATTATCTTCAGTGGGAGTTGCTTTCTATAGAAGTCCTGTATGCCCTGCATTGTGGAGGAGAACCACAGGTAGTTTCACAGGAAGATCCATTAGTTTAGCCAGTTCCAAGACAAACTTTATGTCAATTTCTTGGCTAGGGTTCCCCCAAACACCACTGCCACCATCACACAGTTAATGCAAACTTGTGAACTTAATTCTCACACCCATACTAATACAGAGTGTGATTACAATTGCTTCCAGGTGACTCTTTCCTAGCTCTTTTCTACCTTTTCTAGCTCCACCTGAGCTTTTGAGCACAGCTCTATATTTTTTAATGTATTTGTTATATTTTACCTAGCATTTCTATTTATTTAGAGTAAGAGATAAAAGGGACTTCTTTCTACAGTACCCCATAGTCAATGAAAGTAAACTCTGGAACCTGCATGTGTATATATATATATGTGTGTGTATATGTATATGTATATGTGTGTATACACATATACACACACACAAATATATATATACATGTATACATATGTATTTCTATATAAGTTATATTCTTGGTCATACTATTTTTTAACTTTTTATTTTGAAATAATTATACTTTCATAGGAAGTTGCAGAAGACTCCCGAGTACACTTCACTCAGTTTCCTTCATTCAGGGAATGTACTCAGGAATCTGCATTTTAGCAGGTAATCAGAGGACTCAGTTGTAGGTGCAGGTTGTTGCAGATGCTGTCAGTTCCCCATCCATATCCCGTGGACTTTTCCTACCAACTGTTAGCATCCACTTTTTTTTTTTTCTTTTTTTTTATTATTATACTTTAAGTTCTAGGGTACATGTGCATAACGTGCAGGTTTGTTACATATGTATACTTGTGCCATGTTGGTGTGCTGCACCCATCAACTCGTCAGCACCCATCAACTCGTCATTTACATCAGGTATAACTCCCATTGCAATCCCTCCCCCCTCCCCCGTCCCCGTGATAGGCCCCGGTGTGTGATGTTCCCCTTCCCGAGTCCAGGTGATCTCATTGTTCAGTTCCCACCTATGAGTGAGAACATGCGGTGTTTGGTTTTCTGTTCTTGCGATAGTTTGCTGAGAATGATGGTTTCCAAAGTGGGCAAAGGATATGAACAGACATTTTTTTTTTTTTTTTTTTTTTGGGATTGGGGTGTGGTTTTGTCACCCAGCCTGGAGTGCAGTGGCGCGATCTCGGCTCACTGCAAGCTCCGCCTCCCAGGTTTACGCCATTCTCCTGCCTCAGCCTCCCGAGTAGCTGGGACTACAGGCCCCCGCCACCTTGCCCGGTTAGTTTTTCGTTTTTAGTAGAGACGGGGTTTCACCGTGTTAGCCAGGATGATTTCGATCTCCTGACCTCGTGATCCGCCCGTCTCGGCCTCCCAAAGTGCTGGGATTACAGGCTTGAGCCACCGCGCCCGGCCAGCATCCACTCTTAACCAATGACTCTCAGCATTGGTATATAAATACCCTGGTTCCCTTACCCTTCATATGAGTTATTTCTGAGGCGTGTTTTGCACTATTTCCCAGAGTCTCCCTGCTAAATTAACCTTTAATAACCCACTGTGGTAGCACTCTTATTGTCTGCCTTCCTTTTCTTTATCACTTCCCACTTCTCTACCCAAATAGTCACTTTCCAAATAAGCTAATTTAACTCAAATATTTGTGTGGTGGTCTGAATCTGGTCTTCTAAGCTCAGACTAGAAGTGGTCTTAGATCCCAAGGATGGATTCTAGGATTGTAAAATTTGTCAGCCAATGGCAATAAGATCCAATTATTGATGGTATTTAACATGTTGTAGAGGCCTAGGATGAATTGGGGGACAAGATACAGATACAAGGGGATACAACCATTTATGAAGTTTCTCTAGCATCTGAGAGATGTGGAGGCAATGGTAGTTAAAGAACTGGTGGAGTTTGTTGGTTGTTGTTAAGTACCACTGAAGTGCTAAAGGAGGAAAATGATAGGGTCAAATTAGTCAACCACCGGCCTAGGGGATGGTATGAAACCTAGAAAACCACTATGACAGCATTTTAAAATCCCCTAATTTCTTACAGCTGGAGGGCAGATAGGTCTGAAAACCATGTCCAGAACCTAATGATGAGAGTAGTAGAAGTGTCTCACTCCCATTTGCTAGAGGATAAGAGGCTTCCTTCTCTTGCCTGGAAATTATGCAGGGGCCTCCTCTAAGGCAGATACCTTGCAAGATGATACTTACCCTCTTCAAGATCTGCTTCTACATTCTCTTGCATCTTCTAGGTCAATCACTAGGGTTAAATCTCATCACTCAACCACTGAGGAAGTACTATCTCTGCTTAAAGAAACAGGATTTTGGCCAGGCACAGTGGCTTATGCCTGTAATCCCAGCACTTTGGGAGGTTGAGGCAGGTGAATCACCTGAGGTCAGGAGTTTGGTACCAGCCTGGCCAATATGGCAAAACCCTGTCTCTTCTAAAATTACAAAAATTAGCCAGGTATGGTGGCACACACCTGTAGTCCCAGCTACTTGGGAGGCTGAGACAGGAGAATCACTTGAACCTGGGAGGCAGTGGTTGCAGTGAACCAAGATTGTGCCAATGCACTCCAGCCTGCCTGTGTGACAGAGTGAGACTCCGTCTCAAAAAACAAACAAAAAAACAAAAACCAGGATTTTTACTAAAAGAACTGCAGGACCTGCTTAATAGGTACCAATAAAAAGCTGGAAGATGTGCCTGGGAACGGATATTGAGGCTGCTGAGTCGAGAAGGGGAATGGAACATAGGGATGGATAAGAGAAGAGTTGTAGATACGGAGGAAGTCTCCTGGGCCTCTGCATTTACCCTCCTGGCAAGAACACTTGGAGCTGGGATGGTTCAGAGGACAAAAGGATCAGCGTCCCATCAGGAGGTAGAAACCACACCAATAATTTAAATAGAGATCTAAATGTAGTGTATTGTTAAGCAGGTATAAAGTTATTAAGTAGGTAACTGCAAAGGTAAAAAGAGAATGCTAAGTTGTCACAAAGGTAGCAATGACAAAAGCAGATACCATGTGCAGGGCTGGTGAAACAAAATAAGAAGTGGAATTATCAAAACTTAGAAGCTTACAAGAGAAGTTCCAAGAAACCCAAACTCAGATCTCTGAGGAGAAACACCAAAGTGTTGGAAACTGGTGCGAGGAAGTGTTGGGAAACTGCAAACTGGATTCAGCTGCTGTTAAGGAAAGATGCTGCTGATGCCAGGGTGAAGAAGCGTTGCTAGGGTGATGCTCACAGGAACAGGAAGCTGACAGGAAGTCAATAGGAGGAAGCAAGTCCCTCCTTCCTGCTGCTACAGCATCAATTCCCTCCTGCCCTCTTCATTAGCAGGAGCAACTGGCAATGCTGGAATGTGAATTTCTGAACAACAGCCCCAGCACTACACAAGTTGATACAGAAGAGTGGTTGTGGAGCTAAGAGACAACAGCTTAACAACTGACAAGAGTTACAATAAACGATGTAGAAATGCATGAACTGACATAACTGGAGAAAGCAGTCAAAAGTTCAGAGAAGAAATGTATTGCCTAAAACCAAAACACCACCAGCTTAGTATGTTTCCAGTACACCTTCACTGGAGCAATAAAGCATGAGCTTCTGAAGGGGCACTGACATCCTTGAGCAACTCAGTGATGGCTGTCCCTTCTAGGTTATGTTGTAGCTGCTAGAGAACTGGAGTTCCTACTGTTTGTTAATAGTGACAATAGGATTCCAGAACAGCAGAGGCCAGGTAGCAGCACTTAACCATCAGACACATAGTGTATGGAATTACCATAACGGGCAGCAAAGTCAGAAAGTCAACCAAGGGGCCCTTACCCACAGAGATCTGTGGGATTACTAACAGACCCTGGAGCTCCTAAGGGCGAGATCAATGGGTGACTAACAAGGGTACTGCTGCCCAATATAATAAAAACAGATCAAGAGCATGTAATGTGAAGACTGATGTGAGCCATCACAGTGGAAAATCACTATCCCTCACCCATTTTTCGTGCTCAAACTAGTCCTCAGACCCAGTACCACAGTAACTGTACACAGGAGAACAAAAATATCCAGATATTTCTATAGTTTGGGGATTCAGGGTCCAGACTGACACTGATTCCAAGGGATCCAAATTGCCACTATAGCCCTCCTGTTAAAGTAAGGAGATATGGAGGCAAGATGATAAATGGAGTCTTTGTCAAAGCCCATTTTACAGTGAATCCATTGGGTCTTCACACCCTCCTGCGACCATTTTCCCCATCCCTGAATACTTAATTGGGATTAGTAAACTCAGCAGGCATTAGAAACCTCACATCGGTTTCTTAATCTGTAAAGAAACTGGCGAGGGTCACCCAATGCAGAGGTGACAACTGTCATAACACACATGAAGCACCTAGCACAGTGCCTGGCACTCAGAAGTTGCTCATATATATATAATATGCGAATTTCTGAACCCCAGCCCCAGCACTACACAAGTTGATGCAGAAGGGTGGTTGTGGTGCTAAGAGGCAACAGCTTAAAAACTGACAAGAGTTACAATAAATGATGTGGAATATGTGTATATATGGGGGATCAACTGATTATATAGCCAGAGTTTCCCACTGTAAGTTGTGTACTGTCATATCCACCAAACTATATAGTCGGGTATGTGCAACAGTAATCCATTGAAGGGTAGACATGGAACATTGTCATGGACTAGGCCTGAGCAGGACCAGAGGTTACAAATAAATTACAGAAGCAGGCCCAGAATCCCCTGTTGTGACCCCTGCATTGGAACCTCTTCCCTCAGCTCACACCTATGAACTCATGAGAGATTCCTGATGACTAGGTGACAGAGGAAAAAGCTTGGGCCTGGTGTATGGACAGGTTGGCACAATAGGTTAGTGGAAAACAAAAATGCACTCTTGCTACACTACAGTCCCACTCAAGGGCTCCTGAAGAACAGTCATAAGGAGAATTTTTCCCAGGGGCAGATCTTTAGGCGGTGCAATGAGTCTTCAACTTGGTGCAGAAAGAGTGGTGGCCTGAGGTCAGGACTCCCAGGCGGTAGTGAACAGTTCAGCTGATTGCTCAGGGACTTGTGAAGAGCAATACTGCAAAATTGCAGTTAAGGAAGTCTGGGGAAGAAGCATGTGAATTGATCTTTGAGAGAAGACACAAAAGTGTGTGGGTCTCTGTCTCATTTCATTGTCTACCAGAGGGTGCCCATTGCAGAGAAAGTGCCAAACAATCAGTTAGACAGGCTGATTCATCCAGTGGAAATGAGCTTACCTCTCTCCTCAGCTGCCCCAGAGCATGCACAACAGACCCATGAACTGAGAAGGCATGGTAAGAGGGACGGAAGCCATGCATGGCCCAACAGCATGGACTTCCTCTGGCCGAGGCTGACCTAGGTATTACTACTACTAAGTGTCCAATCTATCAAAGCACAAGCAGGGCTGAGCTCTTGACATGGTACCACCCCTCAAGGAGGGCACTCTGGCACATGGTGCTGTGACTCTTCTATGATTTCATGAGACTGACACAGATCTGCCTTCTCTGTCCACAATGTCTTCATCAGCAGCACTCTCTCAGAGTTCCCTGGGTGTGCAATTTATCATCATGGGATTCCCCCATAACATGGCCATGGAGAAAGTGAGCACACGACCATGTTATTCACTGGTCCTGCTATTTACCATATCAACCAGAGCTGCATTCTGAGAAAATGTTGGAATAACCACTTGAAGGCATAGCTAAGTCATCAGCTTGAAGATGGGATTGAGAACCTGTCCTTACATGTTTTTCTTTTTGTTTTCTTTGTTTGTTTGTTTTGAGATGAAGTCTCATTCTGTCGTCCAGGCTGGAGTGCAGTGATGCAATCTTACTTCGACCTCTGCCTCCTGGGTTCAAGCGATTCTCCTGCCTCAGCCTCCCAAGCAGTTGGGATTACAGATGCCCGCCACCACGCCCGGCTAATTTTTGTGTTTTTAGTAGAGATGGGTTTCACCATGTTGGTCATGCTGGTCTCAAACTCCTGACCTTGTGATCTTCCCATCTCAGCCTCCCAAAGTGCTGGGATTACAGGCGTGAGCCATCGTGCCCTGCCTCCCTTACATGTATTTCTACACTTGAGACAATAGCTATTGTAAGGGTGCTACATCCCCGACAGGCAGAATACATAGGTCTGGAAGCCACGAAATGAGTGGCCTCTCTTACCTTTATTCCCAATGACTCACTTGGCAAATTTATGCTTTCTATCGCCAAAGCTTTAGGCTCTGTTGAACCAGAGATCCTAGTTCTCAGAGGGTAGGGAAAGATCACTTCTATCAAAGGACATAATTATGATTCTACTAAACCTAAAATTGTATCTGCCTCTGGTAATTTTGGGATCCTCATGACAGCAGACCAGCAAGCTAAGAAAGGAGTTTCTGAACTGGCAGAAGTGACCCCTGCTGGACCAGGTAAGGAGCGTCTAGAAAGGGTGGTAGAGTCGGAAGCTGAGCATCAGTTACACTTCAGGACCAACTACAGCAGTGGGGTCTGGAGCTTGTCCCTCCTCTTATCTGTTATCCTTTCCACCTCTTCCTCCTCTTTCTTCTCCTCTCTTCTTGTAAAAAATCGTGACTTTCCACCACCCAAAGAAGCAGTGACAGAACATGAAACTTAATGTGAATGTAAGTTTATCTGAGCAGGTGCAAGGGTGAACTGTGACACATAATGTCAATGCCCTGCCAATTTCTCTCAAACCTGTCAATGTATTCACAAGACTTCTGACTGCCAGCATCCACATGGTAGCTGAGGGATCATTTTCCCAGAACTACAGAGAGCTGACTGTACACATCACAGTTCACAAGTGCCAAGGAATTAAACACCACTGGGGAGCAGCCTCAACACTCAAACATGGTGTATAAATACCCCAGCTCCCTCACCCTTTGGGTGTGATGCTTCTGAGGCATCAATCATTCTGAAGTTTTGTACTGTTTCCCAGAGTTTCCTTGCAGGATAAATCTTTAGTTCCCCTTTGTGACAATAGTGCACCCTTATGGGGCTGCCTTCCCTTCCCTGTATCACCTTCCCACTTCCCTATTAGTGTTACGTGTGCTCCCCGAATAAACTATTTTCACTTTAGTCTTTACCTTAAGGTCAGCTCTTGGAAGAACCCATTCTAAGACACATATGGCTCAAGAACTATGCATTGAGAAGCACTAAGTTAGATAGTGAACTCATTTCTATTTTTTAAAAATGTCTTTCTCTCTCTCTCCCACAACTCCCCTTCTCCTTTCCCCTACACCCGAGTGTGTGTGTGCACACATGTGCACACATATATAGAATATGTGAAAAAGATCTGTAAGGATATGATCCAAATATTAACAATAGTTCTTTCTGAATGGTGACTTCTTAGTTTTCCTCTCTTTTGTTTTTCTACAGCAGCAACTGTGTCTCCGAAAGTATTTTTAATTGGCAATTAGGAGATGATGAATGGAGTGGTGGAGAGCAGAGCCAGGCTGCAGTGAGCTGATGCTGGCCCAAGAGAATGCACAGGCCATGGTGGGCTGATGCTGGCACAAGAGGATGTGTAGGCTGCAGTGGACTGATGCTGGTCCAGGAGGATGTGCAGGCTGCAGTGGGCTGGTCCTGGCCCAGGAGGATGTGCAGGCAGCAATGAGCTGGTACTGACCCAGGAGGATGTGTAGGCTGCAGCGGGCTGCTGCTGGCCCGGGAGGATGCTCAGGCTGCAGTCGGCTGGTGCTGGCCCAGGAGGATGCGCAGGCTGCAATGGGCTGACGGTGGCGCAGGAGGATGTACAGACAATTGTCTCAAGGTGCTGGGCTAGAGACAGGCAAGAAATGAGGTGGTAGCTAAAGGTGGAGCAACTGTAGAGAGTATCATTTTAAGAGGAACTTGAGCCTGTTTCTAGGCTGAGGAAAAGCAGCCAATGACAAGGAAGGAGACAAAAATACAGAGTCAAACGTGGGCTCATTGAAGGAGTCAGGTCCCAGAAGAGGCCTGAGGGAATTCGAGGGGTCCTAGGGGAGGAATCCGTTCTCAATGAAGGTAAGCTTCCTCCTCCAGGACCAGGGAAAGGGAGTGAAGATGAATAACGTTAGAAATGCATTAATGTATTTATTTCCGTCAATTTTTTTGTTCTACTCTCTGCCTCATTTCACAGAGGACTTGAGGGTTTCTACAGATAAGTTGATAGGTTGGAGGGACTGGAAGTTGAGACATCCCCACGGAGGGGGCTCCACTCTCTCCATGGAGCACAAGGCAAGGTACCCCACTGAGAGGAAGCAAGGGTGTCACTGTGGGGTTACAGGAGCCAGGCAAATGTTTGGAATAGGGGGGAGGCACCGAGAGACAGAGCCCAGCTTGCCCATTTATAAAGTCTGCTGGGTGGAGCTGACCGCTCTGCTGTGGCCCAGCCAGGCTGCACAATGTGGAGTCATCTCCAGCTGCTTGGGCCCCAGGGGAAGAATTGCAGGAGGAGCCTGTGCGGCTTACTTGCTCTGGCTCTAGGTAAGTCACTTCTCCCCTCCGAGCCACAGTTTCCTCATCTGCCAATGGGGAGAAACAAGTCAAATCTGGAGATTTGATCCTATTGTGAGGATCAAATCAAATAACACACATGAAGCACAGTGCCTGGCACTCAGAAGTTGCTCAATGTTCCTTCTCCTGCTCCTCTGCCTTCAAGTGGGCTTGAGCAAATGTAACCTAGATAGGAAGGGACGTGAATGTTGTATCTTGTATTGGTGGATGCTATTACATGCAACAATTTTAAATACAGCCGACCCTCATTACTCTCTGTAGCCCTTAAAGGAACTACAGCATCAGGCTCCTGTGAGCCTCTGGCCACATTTTCAGCAACCAGTCAACATACAACTTTTATTTATTTATTTATTTATTTATTTATTTATTTATTCATTTATTTAGAGATGGATTTTTGCTCTATCACCCAGGCTGCAGTGCAGTGGTGCAATCTCAGCTCATTGCAACCTCCACCTCCTGGGTTCAGGTGATTCTCCTGCCTCAACCTCCCAAGTAGCTGGGATTACAGGCACCCGCCACCGTGCCTGGCTAATTTTTGTTTTTTAGTAGAGATGGGGTTTCACCATGTTGGCCAGGCTCGTCTCAAACTCCTGACCTCAGATGATCCTCCTGCTTCAGTCTCCCAAAATGCTGGGATTACAGGAGTGAGCCACCGGGTCCAGCCACAACTTTGTTTTATGTGCGTTTCTCCTTAAAGACACCTTATTTAATATATGAATTGTTGATTCATTAGCATTGAACTCACAGCCAGCACTACTGTAACTCATGTCTGAACAAAGCTTATCAAGCACATGTATTTTCTCCTTAAGGCACGTCACAGCGTTCTTGTGCTTGACAACACCAGAGAGCACTTCAGCACAATGCTTGGGGCCATTTTAAATAGCAAAATCACCAACAAAAAGCACACACACAAAAAAGAGAATAATTAGCACCAAATAAGTCACAAACACAAAAAGAATACTTGTTTACACCATGAGAGCTGAGACAAGAAGGCAGGGTGTCCCTTTCTTCAACTTCAGCTGCGAACATACGTGTGGGTAAGTCAAGATTTTCACCTCTGCACATAAGTATGTCCACAAATAATAGCAATTGTGCCTCAAGTATTGATTTGAGGGTTACAAATAAATTTTAGAAGTAGGTGATTTTGCAAATATTGAATCCATAAATAATGAGGATCAACAGGATCTTTATTTTTTCCGATTACAAAAATATGTATAACAAACAGAGCTATCTAATGTAAAAGTTAAAGTCCCCCCATAATCCCAGCCCACAGATGAACACAATTAGAATATAGCTCTATAGAATTTTTGTTATGCAAATAATGCCTGTGATTGTGTCTAAGTCTGTGGGTGTCTATGTGTATTTGGGTCTTTCTTTTCTTTTTTTCACTCAACAATAGCTCTTGGACAGCTTTCCAGAAAAAAAATTCCTGATGTTAATTTCTGGAGTATGAATGGAAGCAGATGGCATACACTGCAGTCAGGATCTCTAAGTCTTAGTTCAGACCATTCAACCACATCAGATGTGGGAAGAGCAATCAATGACTTGCCAAATGTAAAGACAATCAACAGTTTCAGTGTTCTGCATCTTAATGGAGATGGAATAAGGTCAAGAGAATAACTGCTCAGAGAATAAAAGGACGGAACACTGGAAAGTAAAGTGAAAGATAAGAGACTGGGCTGGGTGCGATGGCTCACACCTATAATCCCAGCACTCTGGGAGGCCAAGGCGGGCAGATCACTTGAGGTCAGGAGTTTGAGACCAGCCTGGCCAACATGGTGAAACCCCATCTTTACTAAAAAAACAAAAATTAAGGCCGGGCGCGGTGGCTCAAGCCTGTAATCCCAGCACTTTGGGAGGCCGAGGCGGGTGGATCACGAGGTCAGGAGATCGAGACCATCCTGGCTAACACAGTGAAACCCCATCTCTACTAAAAAATACAAAAAACTAGCCGGGCGAGGTGGCGGGCGCCTGTAGTCCCAGCTACTCGGGAGGCTGAGGCAGGAGAATGGCGTGAACCCAGGAGGTGGAGCTTGCAGTGAGCTGAGATCCGGCCACTGCACTCCAGCCTGGGCGACAGAGCGAGACTCCGCCTCAAAAAAAATTAAATTAAATTAAATTAAAATTAAAATTAAAAATTAAAAAATTAGCTGGGCATGGTGGCAGGCACCTGTAATCCCAGCTACTTGGGAGGCTGAAGCACGAGAATCGCTTGAGCCTGGCAGGTGGAGGTTGCAGTGAGCCAAGATTGCGCCACTTCTCTCCAGCCTGGGCTTCAGAGCTCTATCTCAAAAGAAAAAAAAAGACACTGACTTTCGGCCAGAGAAAGCCATATTCTATGTCCTTTGGAGGAGATTAGAGCTACATAGACTATGTACCGAAAGGATTTAGACAATAGAGTAAAATAGTACCAGAGCCTCTTCTAAAGACAGCTGCAAAATTGGCTGGGCACAGTGGCTCATGCCTGTAATCCCAGCACTTTGGGAGGCAGAGGCAGTGGGATGACCTGAGGTCAGGAGTTTGAGACCAGCCTGACCAATATGGTGAAATCCTGTCTCTACTAAAAATACAAAAATTAGCCAGGCATGGTGGTGTGCGCCTGTAGTCCCAGCTACTAGGGAGGCTGAGACAGGAGAATCACTTGGACCTGGGAGGCAGAGGTTGCAGTGAGCTGAGATCACGCCACTGTGCTTCAGCCAGGGTGACAGAGGGAGACTCCGTCTCAAATAAATAAATAATAAAAGCAGCTCCAAAATAGTATGGAGAAAGCTGGGCTGCTGCAACAAAAGACCCAAAATACAATGGCTCTTGGAAAATAAGTTTACTTCTCACACTCTAGTCCATGTCAGGGTGGCTGTACTTCATGCAGTCATTCAGGAACCCAGGATCCTCCCATATCTTTGCTCCATCAGCCCTTTTGAAGCATTATTGAAGCTGGTACATCTGTGCTCCAACTCAAGAGAAGAGGAAATGGACTATGGAAGAGCAAAAGTCTCATGCCTTATGGTCTATTTTTATTTATGTTCTATTAGAAAGACCTTAGTCACCAAGTCTCACTCGGCTGCAAGAAGAGCTGGGATGTATGGTCTCTAGTGGACCAGCCATTCCTCTGACTGCTACTGTATTATATAGAAGAATAGGAGGATGCATTTTAGTGGACAGCTAGCAATTTCCATCACATCTCCTTTATTTGAGGCTTGGTATCTTCCTCTATAAAATGGAGATAATAATATAAACTAGTTAAGGCTGCTTTGGGACTCAAATCCAATAATATATGTGAGAACGCTTAGCAAGCCATACTATGCCAGATAAGAATTTCACATTGATTTTGCCCTCTAGACCACCAGTTCCTTGGGAACAAGGAGCATAGTTTATTCCATCCCCTCACAAAGACCTGCTCGGAGTCAGCATCAGTAAAGACATGTTGAATAATGAAGTCACTGTTTCATCCATCATCAAGTCTTTTTTTTTTTTCATTTCATTTCAAATGCTTCAATAATTTAGACTCTGCCCTGTTCACCTTCCCCACCCACTCATTAGGGGTGCACATCAGTGTAGCAGTTGGGATTCTCTGGGTTGCAAAGTGACAATGCACTACTGTTAAACTGGCTTATGCAATAAGATGGACCATGTCACATATCCTGAAGTCCAGACTCTGAATCAGAATAAAAGTTTCTCTTCCCTAGGACTGTCTTGGCCTTGCCCTCCATTCTCTACCTGCTGTATCCTCAGACTGGGAGCAAGATGGCTACAGCAATTCCAAGCATTGCCACCAAACACATCCCAGCAAAGGGGGCAGACGATTTTGAAAAGTAAAGAGACCCTTTCCTGAATTCCCCTGTCTGCCATAGGCTTCCCCTTTAGTTTTTCAGGCTGGACCTGCCCAAACCATCACTGGCAGGAGGAATGAGACCACCATAATGGACTTGGACCAAACAAGACTCACTCCTGGAAATGGGCTGGGGTCAGCCTTCCTTTGGTCACATGGGGAAGGGGCCACCTGAACAAAATCAGGGCTCTGCCTATAAGAAAAAGTCGAGTAATTGCTGTTGCATGAACCAACTATTTTTCTGGCAATGATGGAGATTCTGGGCCAGATGAGGGTGTGATGGAGAAAGTGTCTAGAGAACTAAACTGAGAGCTTTTTCATCAACTGTACCTCAATAAAGTTTAACACCAATGAAGATATTTCTGGAGGAGGCAGAAACTGGTAGCCACTCTCAATGCCTCATTTCCCTCACCCCCGTATCCAGCCATCACCAAATGTCACCGTGTGTGTACTTGCAATACCCTAGCCTTCTCTCCTTACCCACTGTTGGGGCCCCAGTTCGGGTCTTGCCTCCTGCAGGCACGATGACAACAGCACCTCAGGGGTGCCCAGTCTTTCCTTCTCCTGCAACCCGTGGCGTTGATGCGGTTATTCAGCTACACACCTTTACTGTGTGCTGAGTGCTGTGCATGCACAGACACATCGGAAAAGCTCCCTGTCTTCTTCACCTTGCAGATGGTATCATGAATATCTCTGAGACTTCCTGAAACCCAATCGGACCAGGTCATTCCCTTGCCTGAAAGCCCGATGCCTTCAAGAAATGCTTTACCATGACCCAAAATGCCCTCCAGCCCACCCAGGCCCCTTCTCCACCCCACCCCCGACGGTACAGAATTACTTGCACTTCCTTCACTTCGCTCTCCCCTTTCACGCCTCTATGCTTTTGCACAGGCTGTCTCCTCTGCCTAGAAATCCCTTATCCCCTCTCCATCTGGCACACAAGACAAATTTTCCTATTACTTTTCCTCCCTTTCTCCTGCACCACCCCTCACCCCTTACACACACACACACACACACACACACACACACATACAGCACTCCAGAATTGTTTGCCAATGGAGCAGCCTCCGGGGCCAGATGTTAGCCAGGGCTTTCCAAACTTCTCCCCAAGCACTCCTTAAGAAAGTGAAGAGGAAATGGAACCCCAGGGCTTAGGAGTGTGAGGTCCTTGAACTTGCTCTAAGCAAGCGGGGCATTTCAAGAGTTTTATCTTTATATTTTATGCAGAAATTGTATTCCAAACATATTCTTGTTCATTTTAATACAAAATATGATTTTTTTCTACATCTTCAAATCAATGATCCAGAAAGATGCTCCTTGTTTATTTGTCGTGCTCTCAAATTAGCTGCTGTCCCTGCTCGGCCTCGCCGCGGGGACCCTAAGCGAGACCTGGATGCAGTTCCAAGTACACACCCCAAGGAACAGCTGGGGAGCTGGAGGATGGTGGGGGCGGGGCGGAGGTCAACTGGCTGGCGGCCCCGCCCCTCCCCCGCCCGCTGCGGGGGCGGAGTTGCTTGGGTCCCGCCTACGGGGGCGGGGAGGTAGCCGCGGCCACCCGCAGCTCAGATTCGGCTGGTTCCGGGTTGAGAGGCTGCGCTGGACCGAAGCGGTGGCTGCTAAGCCCGCGGGGGTAAGGGTCCGCGCTGGGCCAGGGTTTGGGGCCGGGATCCGGCAGCTGAGCGGGCCGGCACCCCTCCTCTTCTCTGCCGGTCACAGCCAATGTACGGCTCGGCCTGGCTGCCCCCTCCCCCAGGATTCCCCATCCCTAGCTTCTCGCCCTCCCCCCAAAGCCCCCACCCCGGGATTTCGACCCCTTCAAGGGATCCACCCCTCTCCGGGATCCCCTTCTCCCAGCTCCTATCCCTTAGGACTGCCCCGCCCCCTAGAACCTCCCCGCCAAGATCTCCGTCCCTCAGCCGCTCACGGCCTCCTCCCAGCGTCCATTGACTTGAGCTCCCCACTACCTCTAGACCTCACTCCCGGGCTGGCGTCCCAGGGAGTCTCAGCCGCGCACCCCTTCCTCGCGTTACCCTCCTTCCGGACAGCACCCCCTCCCTTCTCCGGTAGCTCCTACCCCTGCCTGTGCGGGCCTCGTCCCCGCGCCCAGCCCTCGGTGCTGCCTCCAACAGCGCCGCACTCTCTCAGCCGCCCCCCTGCCCCTCGGGCCCCCCTCTCTGCCGCCCCCGGCGCCATGGCGTGCAGCCTCAAGGACGAGCTGCTGTGCTCCATCTGCCTGAGCATCTACCAGGACCCGGTGAGCCTGGGCTGCGAGCACTACTTCTGCCGCCGCTGCATCACCGAGCACTGGGTGCGGCAGGAGGCGCAGGGCGCCCGCGACTGCCCCGAGTGCCGCCGCACGTTCGCCGAGCCCGCGCTGGCGCCCAGCCTCAAGCTGGCCAACATCGTGGAGCGCTACAGCGCCTTCCCGCTGGACGCCATCCTCAACGCGCGCCGCGCCGCGCGACCCTGCCAGGCGCACGACAAGGTCAAGCTCTTCTGCCTCACGGACCGCGCGCTGCTCTGCTTCTTCTGCGACGAGCCCGCGCTGCACGAGCAGCACCAGGTCACCGGCATCGACGACGCCTTCGAGGAGCTGCAGGTGCGCTGTTCCGCCGGCCTGGGGCAGGGGCGGGGCCGGGCTGGAGGTGGGGTCGGGCCGGGGGTGGGGTCAGGGCTGGACTGCGGGCCAGACCCAGTCAGAATGGCCCCGGGGCGGGGCCGCCGGCAGGGTCAGGGCCCTATCAGGAGTAACACGGAGCTGGGAGGGGCGGGGGCCGCCGCGGGGCGGGGCCGTGGGGGCGGGGCCTTGGGCAGTCCGTACCCGGCGGGATCTGAGACAGACCTGGAGTAGGGGCTGGTCCGTGGTTAGGAAGTCGAGGACGCGGATGGGACGGCGGAAACGAGTGACATCAGAACTGGACCAGATACTGGGCTGGGGCAGGGTTGTGAACGAAGTGGAATCAGAGCTGGGGAAAGGCAGGGCCGCTGTCAGACTGAGGGCGAGGCCGCGAAGATGGGTCTGTACTAAATCGGGTAGCTGAGCTCTGGCAGGCTGGGGGTTCTGTGGGGCCGGAGACTGGATCAGATGTGCATCAGGACTAAGGGGAGTACAGGGGCTAGAATGTGCTGGACAGGTGAAGGTGAAACCCAATAGAGGGGTATAAGATAGGGTGCCAAACTGCTTGAGAGGGCAGGTTTGAGTGCCAAGGGTTAGACCAAGACGTATGAGGGGTTAAAACTGAGATCAGCTCCAGATACTCTACAACAAGTTTAGATTTAAGCCAGAGTAGAGGCCAGATTGAGTGGGGCCAGGACTTGAAAAGTAAAGATTTGGAGAATAAGGCCCAGATGTACAGTGATTCAAGAAGGGAGGGTCTAGACCCTAGACTCTAGGAGTCTCTATGGGTTTTTGATGACCTCTTTGGCTCTGTCCCCCACATCAGGACCTTTGAAGACTAAGCGAAATGGTACATGCAGAGGGACCTGAGCATAGTTGGCAAAGAACTCTAATCGGTCCCCCTTAAGACTTCCTGTCTTCACTGACAAACTCCTACTCAACTTTTAAGGGAAGAACCCTGGTTTCTTCCAATGTCCTCTCTGTGAAGGCTTCCCCAAGCTCCACTGGTTAAAAAAATAAAAAATAAAAAATAAAAAACATTAGAACTGCATTTCCCCAAATGCTCTCTATTAATAAGTATGGGAAATGTAGTATATTTTTTATACCCACCCCCTTGGAGAATCTTCAGTATGCATTTGCATATTAAAAGCTTAGAGAAGTCTTGTTGCAAATAAATCTATTTTACTGTGTTTAATAAAATGGTTCCCAAGCTTATTTGGGCCTGGAATCCTTTTTTCAAGCTAAATCACTGAAATCCGGCAGTCCCATGTTCCTGGCTTTGGGATACTAGTGGAGCACATAGTTCTCCAAGGCCAGAGACAGTATCTTGTTTCTCCTATCCATGGCCACAAACCCTGGTGCAAGACCTGGTCCACAGTACACACCAAGAAAGACCAAATGAATGAATGAAAGAACGACCAACGCTGGCGTAAGCTGGACCAGACTATGGAGCATTTGGAAGCAGAAAGTTTTTGGCTCAAACATTTTATGAAAATGGAGTGGGCTAACTTGGGAGGTAATGAGCTCTCTGGCCTCGAGATACTCAAACAGAAACTAAATAACTACTTTCCCCTGTATTGTATGGGCTCCCAATCCCTTCACACACCAGTCTTTGAGTAGGCCTGCACCCAGCAGATGCCCATGGGCCTCAGGAGAAATGGCCCATGTTCACCATCGCCCCCTCCCTGTCCCTTTTATCTCGAAACTACAACTGACTCCCTTCCAGTCTAGCTGTCTGAGGATGAAGACCCCATCAGAGGGTGAGCAAGAGCCTGGGCCTCTGGGAGCCTGCACAAGGCTTGGCCCTCCACCCCAGAGCCATCATGCTAGGCGCTGCTGCTGTCCATCTCCCTGTCTGCGGAGTCACATAAGCAGGAAGAGTTTGAAGGGACTCTGTCTGAAACCATCTGTCCAACCTCTTCATCATGTAGGAGTGGAAAGTGAGGCCTGTAAAAGTGATGTGACTTGCCCAAGGCTACACTTCCAGACAGTGAGAGAGCCAGGGCTAGAGGGCACAGCCTGACCCAGATCCCTCTTCTCTGATCTCTCCCCTCCCTGTCTGACTTTCTAGCTTCTGCTTCAGAGGCTTGGTTCTCCTGTCTGCAAACCAGGGAATCCAGATTACTGTATGTTGGGCTTCTGTACTCTATCCCATGACCTGGGGGACACAGGAGAAACTGAACATGTATTACCTACAAATACTATTGAAATGCTTCATTATTGGATGAAAAGTAAAACAGGAGTGCCGCTTGCTTACTCTCTAGCACACTGTCCTGGGGTTGGACACACTTGAGTTCCAAACCTGCCGTGGGCACTGTGTGCCCCTTGATGAGTCACTCCATGTAAACGCTGATGCTCTGTCTGTACAATGGGGTCCAGATGCCTCCTTCCTACCAGGACTTTTGTGAGGCTGACCTGGGATTACCCTGCTATTTGAGGTTCAAAGGCACACAGTACGGGCTGGAATAACATACAGCCCACCTTTTCTCTTTCTACCTGTGAGAGCTCATGTGCCCAGCTGAGTGAATGCCCAGACTCTCCTCTCTGGCCCGAGAAGGAGGCCTTGCTTTGGTGTGTCCTCCGGGCTTGGCAATTGGGTGGCAGAGAAATCTGCCTCCCCTCTGGAGAGGATGTGCTGCTGGGTGAGATTCAAGGCACCCTCCACCCCCACCTGCCTCTCCCTCCATATGGGGAAGGCAAGGCTTATTAGCTATTTATGCAGCAGAAATAAGGCTGAACCCACCCTCACATCCCCTTCTCTCCCAGCAGCTGATGGAGCTGGGGCCCTTCTCCTGCAGAATTACAGACTCAGAGCCGGCAGGGTCATGCAGATCATCTGGTGCCACACCCACTTGACAGATGGGGAAACAAGAGAGGGAGAGGGAGGAAGGGGACTTGCCCAAGGCCTCAAAGCCAGAGGAGGCTGGGCCTGTACTCAGCCAGAGTCTCCTAACACCCTACCTAGCAGTTGGCCTGGAGCTTTTACATTTATTGTAAATCCTTGAGGCATCAGAGCAGAGAAATTAAGAGCCCTGCTTTGTACTCAGGTAATCTCAATCCTGGCTCCACCATTTACTGTGTGACTTTGGTAAGATTATTTACCATCTCTGAGCCTTGGGTCCTTCATGGATAGCATGGAAGTAATTATATTAGGATTAAACAAGATGATGTTTATAAAAGCTTAGTACCTAACGGCACTCAATAAATGACAGCTATAGTAGGTTACATCGTACTCGGCACTGTTGACATTTGGGGCTAGATAACTGTTGTGCAGGGCCATCTTGTGTGTTATAGGAAGTCTGGCAGCAAACCTGGTCTCTACCCACTAGATGCCAGTAGCAAATTCCACCCACCTCCCAAGTTGTGACAATCAAAACCATCTCCAAGCATTGACAAATGTCTCCTAGAGTCAAAATCACCTCTAGTTGAGAAACCTGACCTAGAGAAGTCCTACTCAACTTTAAAACTTCAGGTCAAATATCACCTCCTCTGTGAAGCCTTCCCTGACCTACTAAGCACAATTGCTTTGTACTCCAGATTCCATCACAGGGGTCAGACCTGACATGCTGTGTGTCCTTGGTCACGTTACTTTGCTTCTCTAAGGCTCCTTCCCTAAGGTTCATCTATAACATAAGGATATGACATTCCTGGGAAGGATGTTGTAAGGGTTAGGAATCCTTTATCAGAAGTGCCTAGTACCGTGCCTGGCACAGTAGGTACCCCGAAACTATTTTTAAATATCTTTGTTCATTATAAAATTAACATAAGAAGCAGAGCTATACAATGTAAAAGTCCCCCCCATAATCATACCCCATGAAACCATGGCAGGCATTACTATATAGTTCTAAGGATTTTTGTGTAACCTGTGTGTGTGTGTGCGTGCATGCATGTGTGTATGCATGTGTGTACATGTGTGCACGTGTGTGTGCATGTGCGTGTGTGTGCGTGTGTGTGTGTGTGTGTTGGTGTCTTCCTCCCCACCTCCACTGCTGAGTACCTGGACCACTGAGCAAAGTGGAGGGAGGGAGCCCATTTCCAAAGAGTTCAGGGCTTCTCAGCCAATATTCATTGAGCCCAGTCTGAATGCCTGGGACTGCACTAAGAGCTTTTCTTGCATTACCTCATTTAATCTTCATAGCACCCTGTGGGATGGGTACTGTTATCTATTTCTTTGACCGATGAAGTAACAAACTCAGAGGAATTAAGTGACTCATTTGGTCACCCAGCTGGTAAATGGCAGGGCCAGGATTTGAAGCCAGTCTGACTAGGCCACATATCATCCCTGAGCTGCCTCTGAGGGTTGGGTAATTGTCTCCCAGCCACCCTGCTTGTCCTGTATTGACAGGGCCAGGCCATCTGTCCCAGCTGACGCCCCGAGGGCAGGTGGTTGGGACGTCATCTTGGTCAGACCAGGCGTGGCATCCGGCTCTCTGGCCATCTCAGGTTCCTAACCCCCAGAGAGGGGATCCGATTCAGTCTCAGCCGCCCCCTCCAAGCCTCATGTGACCATTGGAGTCCTTCCCAAGGCTTCCTTCATGCCAGAGAAGATAGCAGTGGATCAGCCTTGGGCGCAAGCCCTGGCAGGCAGGGTATGGTGATCCAGTGACACCAAGGCAGCCACCCAAGGAGGGAGCAGGGCTGGGGGCTAGGTTCAAATCCCGGCTCCGGTTTCTTCCAGGAGAGGGGGTGACACTCTTTTACCCAATCTGAGAAATGGAAAGAACTAGCCCTCCTGCTTTATGTGGAAAGAGAGAGAAAGGGTTGCTAAATATCCAAAGAAATGACAGATTCAGAGGTACTTTATTTTGTAGCATAGAAAGGAAGGCAGCTGGGTTGTCTGTGTTCTGGGGAAGTGGCTCTCCTGTTACTTTTCCAAGGAGAGGGCAGGATTTCTCTGCCAACAGCAGCCTCTGTGAGGGCAAAGCTGGCTGGGCATGGTGGCATATGCCTGTATTCCCGGCTACTCAGCACAAAGTAAGTTATGGGGCACTTACTGTGGGCTAGGGGCTTTGTTATGGGCATTTGATCCTCACAAGGATTTTTTCTTTCCCTACTCCCTGAGTGGGACTGAGATCAGTACCATCTCACAGATGAAGAAACTGAGGCTGAGAGATTCAGTAACTTTCCCAAGATCACACTGCAAGTAGGAGGAAGAGCTGAGATTCAAACTGGTCTTTCTGACTCAGAATTCACCCTCCTTCCCAACATGCCAACTGTCCCAGGGAGCACCCAAATGGGGAGGAACCTGAGAAACCATCAAAGAGTTGACACTCTCCCCATTTTGCAGATGGGGAAACTGGCTTGCCCAGGGTTAGACCAGAGCTCAGCTCTCCTGACTGTCAGTCCAGTGTTGTTTTCTCAGTACCATTTACCTTCCTAACCTCCATCTTTGCTTGAACACTCAGAGTGGATGAGGAAGATTTGGAGGTGAGTTCTGTCTTGGATTCAGGGATTCACTTAATAATTTCTGGGCTGGGCGCAGTGGCCCACGCCTGTAATCCCAGCACTTTGGGAGGCCAAGGCAGGTGGATCACCTGAGTTTAAGATCAGCCCGGCCAACATGATGAAACCCCCATCTCTACTAAAAATACAAAAAAAAAAAAAAAAAAATTGGCTGGGCGCGGTGGCTCAAGCCTGTAATCCCAGCACTTTGGGAGGCCGAGGCGGGTGGATCACGAGGTCAGGAGATCGAGACCATCCTGGCTAACATGGTGAAACCCCGTCTCTACTAAAAATACAAAAAAAAAACTAGCCGGGCGTGGTGGTGGGTGCCTGTAGTCCCAGCTACTCGGAGGCTGAGGCAGGAGAATGGCGTGAACCTGGGAGGCGGAGCTT